>NW_027721823.1:0-319 GCF_054177405.1 Leptonychotes weddellii | reverse complement strand
GAGAGTGAACACAAGCAGGGGGAGTGGGAGAGGGAGAAGCAGGCTTCCCACCAAGCAGGGAGCCTGATGCGGGGCTCAATCCCAGGACCCTGAGACCATGACCTGAGCCGAAGGCAGACGGTTAATGACTGAGCCATCCGGGTGCCTTTGAATAAGCCATCCGGGTGCCCTTGAATAAATAAAATCTTAAAAAAAGAAGGAAAAAAAAAGACAAGTATAAGACTAATGGAAACCAGAAGAAACTAGTCGATTTAGTACTTTTCCACCTTTAGAGGCCAAACTTCCAATTTAGTTTTAACAAATTCGTCTACTAGAATGT
>NW_027721822.1:0-319 GCF_054177405.1 Leptonychotes weddellii | reverse complement strand
CTGAAAAAAAATAAAACCAGCTGTGTTACGGAGTCCATGTTTGCATCCCGTGCAAATTTATGTATTAAAATCCTGACGGCTCAATCGGTATTGGGAGGTGAGGCCCTTCGGGACTGATTAGGTCCTGAAGATGGCTTCATGAATGGGATGAATGCCCTTGTAGAAGAGATCCCAGAAAGCTCCCTTGCCCCTTCCACCATGTGAGGACACAGCGAGAACACAGCCACGTATGAACCAGGAAGTACCGTCTTACGAGACATCAAATCTGCCAGCGACTTGATCTTGGACAGCCAGCCTCCAAAACCATCAGAAATAAATG
>NW_027721821.1:0-319 GCF_054177405.1 Leptonychotes weddellii | reverse complement strand
GAAGGTTGTATGTTTCTAGGAATTTATCCATTTCTGTTTGGTTCTATTTTTTTTTCTATCTCTTAGTTGAACTTCTCATTTTGTTCTTGTATTGTTTTCCAGATATTGTTAAATTATGTGTCTGTTCTCTTGTAGCTCTCTGATCTTCTTTAGAAAAAATATTTGAAGTCGGTATCATTTGATTCCTGGATCTCCATTTAAGAAAGAAACTTTAAAAATAAACTTTTTAAAAACTTTCATAAAAGAAACTTTTAAAAAATCCCATTCACAATAGCATAAAAAAATAAAATATTTTGAAATAAATCTAACCAATTGGGTA
>NW_027721820.1:0-319 GCF_054177405.1 Leptonychotes weddellii | reverse complement strand
CCTGTGGTTCTTGCTCCTTGCCTCTCTAATCTAGGGGAAACTGGTGGAGTTTGCCAGACTTTCTTCTTATAATGCCACTTCACTGTCCTAAGAAGGGAGTTGTATATTGGTTTCATACATACTGGTTTGGTTGTGAGTAAAGTGATTCCTTATGGTTTTTTTTTTTGTTGTTGTTATATATTGTATATATTTTCATTCAAACTGTGCTGTGTCATAAACTCTTCCCCAAATTATTTTGTAGTCCTTTTGATCATTATTTTTGTGTGTGAATTTTTTTTTATTCTTATGTTAATCCCCATACATTACATCATTAGTTCTA
>NW_027721819.1:0-319 GCF_054177405.1 Leptonychotes weddellii | reverse complement strand
TATCCAGCCGCAACCAGAGGGAAGGGGTGGGGTGAGGGAGTGGGGGTGAGGGAGTGTGGGGACCAAGGGGTGTGTGGGCATGGGGATGAGCAGTGGGAATTTGAGCGTTCTGAAAGTGGATGAGTGCGGTTGTGTGTGTGCCCGTGTGTGAGTGTGCGTGTGCGCTCATGTGACCAAGCAGAGGTCAGCTCTGGCAGGTAAAGCAGGGGCTTGAGGGGGGGCACACCCCTGGAACCTGTAAGCTGTGAGAAGAGAGTGTAAGCCAGAGGCTAGAGCCCCCTCTTTGGCTCATCAGGCCCAGCCCCCACACCTCATCCTG
>NW_027721818.1:0-5314 GCF_054177405.1 Leptonychotes weddellii | reverse complement strand
AAAAGTCCAGACCAAATCCTTATCCTTCCTTAGGCCTCAGACCTCTTAAAAATCTCAGGAAATCTATGGACTATGTTCCCAGAAAAGACAAACACACAAGATCTTGCAGATAATTTCAGGGTACTTGGGAGCATACCTAAAGCCTGTCTGTGGACCACAGATGAGGAACCCTTGCCTTAAGGTTCTCACTCTTGACCTACTTTCATCTCAGATTGATGAATTTGATGACTTATCAGTGTTGATTGTAATATTTTGTTTACTAAAGCATTTAATGTTTTCTTAACAGATACAGCATATATTATTTTATAAAATTTTGCTTACAGAGAAGGCAGTAAATCAGTTGTATTTTACAACTGTCTTTCTAAATTACATTTTGTAGGCGTGACTAGGATTTTATGTCACATGCACATGAACTATATGACCGAACTGAAAGTATTTAGGACATTGATGGGCTAAGCAATTCCCAATGATATTATAAGGAATTCCTCATTCTTATACACTTACATTAAAATTGATAGAAGATAGTTTTACCTTAAACTTTATAACATATTGTATAACATGCTAGAAATTATATAGAGAAATTGAGTACAGCTTCCTTTAAATTCTTTAATTAGAATAAAATATCCTTTAAGTGCCATAAAGTCCTACAGTAATGAAATGTCATCTATCTCTTTACTTTCTGGCAGGCTATGCTTAAATCATCCCTGATAGGTAAGAATGTTTCTGTTTTTAAAGATTTCCAGTGAAGAGATTATATAGCTTTAGTTGGCAATTGTTTCAAGTGTAATACCACTGTGAAAATCTCTGGAAAGTCTTATTTTATGTTTATCCTAAATCACTAATGATTTAGGGACTCATACAGGGAACTCTCAGTAATGTTCTCTAATGAAGAGAAAATTTCTCATAGATAATACAGACTTGGGTCATCTTCCTGCATCTTTCCTTTATTCCTGCAGGGAAATACCCTGACAAAGAAATAAGAAGTTGCAGAGGAGTGACAGGCAGGCTCTAGGAAGGTCTCAGGGGATAGAGTTGGCAAAATCACTTTTCTTTCCACCCTTTAATACCTTCTAAAATTTCATTCAGGAGTGAGATTGAAGGAAATGCTTAACTGAAAAATATCCTTTTCTTAGCCATTTCAAATCCTTTGTAGAAAGAACTAGAACATAAATAAATCTAAATAAATAAAAATAACCTTTATCTAAAAAATATGTTTTGTGGTAGATTCCTCAGTAAATGTTTGTTGAGCAAATAAGGAATCAAATTTTCTAACTGCCAGATTTTCTATAGAAATTTAGCCATAAATCAGCAAATGTTTATTGATATCCTGTATGTAAGGCACTGTGGTAAATACTATGGAAATTAAAAATCCCCTTTTTAAAAGTTTCCATTATACTTAGGGAAGTGTGTGTGTACATATATGTTATGTATGCTTACACACACATATATAAATGATTAGCATTATAATAGAGAATTGCTTAAATTCTTAGAACATAAAATAAGTATCAAAGCTTTGATTTGAGAAGAGAACTGCCTAGATTAAAATGAACTGGGAAGGAGGTATAGAAGGAAGAGGGTACCTGGGTGGCTCAGTCGGTTGAGCATTTGACTCTTGATTCCAGCTCAGGTCATGATCTCAGGTCATGAAGTCAAGCCCCATCAGGCTCCGTACTGGGTCTGCTGGAGGTTCTCTCTCTCTCCCTCTCCCTCCGCCCCTTTCCCTGCTTGTGTGCACTAGAACGTGTGTCCTCTCTCTGAAATGAATGAATGAATGAATTAATGAATGAATAAAATCTTAAAAAAAAAAAAAGGAAGGGGGCAAAGGTGGAATCTTAAAGAATGGGCAGGATTTTAAAGGGAAATCTAAAAAAGAGGATACAGAAAATGACAAACATGAGCCTAAAAGTGTTACGTGTATGGTTAATGTGTGAGATAGTGAGAACCTAACCAAAGTGGAAGGTGGCTATTGGAGATAAGATTGGAAAGAGATATTACACAAAATTTTGGAGGATTTTGAATGCCAGCCTCAGGAATTTGGATTATTTTGTCCAATAGCAGAAAGCCACTGGAAGTTATTGCTTAAGAAAGCAAATTATTAATTTGCCCTCTCTCAAATTAATGAAAAAATAAAATCTTAAAAAGAAAAGAACTTGAGTTGTGATGGTAGCACTGTTATAGAAATGAAGAAAAGATGCAAGAGACATTGCAAAGGAAGAGTCTGTTTAGGGGCAAACTACATGTTGCATTTAAGAGAAAGTGAGAAATAGAGTTGAGGTGTTTAACTTAGGCAATGAGGGCAGAGATGTTGTCGATATAAAAATTGAGTAGCAAGATGAGAAGGAGGTTTTCAAGGAAATGCAAAAAGTTTGATATTAGGCATGTTAAATTTGAATAAAAGACTGAACCTTTAGGGAAGAAGTCAGAAATAATTTGTTAGGTTTTTAAGTGAATGTATAAATCTTTATATTCCTCGAATATCTAATACACAAACTCACACGTATATACTCTTCACTTCTTCATTCAACTAACATTTAGCAATTACCTGCCATGTTGCAATGTAGGGGAGCGGTTAAGAGCATAGAGTTTGAAACAAAAGGGCCCAGTTTTTGAATTCTGACTCTATAACTGCTACATGACCTACCTTTATTTTTTTTTATTTTTTTTTTTTTTTAAAGATTTTTATTTATTTATTTAATTGAGAGAGAAACAGCATGAGAGGGGAGAGGGTCAGAGGGAGAAGCAGGCTCCCCGCCGAGCCGGGAGCCCGATGTGGGACTCGATCCCGGGACTCCGGGACCACGACCTGAGCCGAAGGCAGTCGCCCAACCAACTGAGCCACCCAGGCGCCCCGACCTACCTTTATTTTTAAATTTCTCTGTTTTTAAATTTTCTCATATGTAAAACTGGGGATCTCATAGGGTTATCCTGAAAACTAAATAATTTAAATAAAACACCCAGAAGTGCCTGCACCTAGTAAGCACTATGAAAGTGTTTGCTGTTATTATCACCGTCATCATCATCTTCGCTATTACTTGCCAAGCTCTATTGAGTACCAGATCCTAAGGATAACAAACTTGCTCACCATCCAGTGGGGGTTACAGAGCTTAATATACAACAACATATTTACACAGATTAAAAAGAACTGAAAGTTAATCATTTGCATCTTTGTGGTCTTAAATTTTGTGGAAAATTATTAGTGTCAAATAGTACTTGTCAGAAATTATTACTTTCATGTAAAATGTCAAGGGTAAGTGAATAGTTTAGGTATCAAATTATGCAGTAAGTGTTTTCTGAGAAGGTCTTATATAAACTGAATGTTGGCTAACTTTATAAATGGGATCATTGTATCATCTTAATCTCAGTAGTACTCAAAGGTTGTTTCTCAGTAACACTAATGTGCATAACTTTACCTTTAATTACATTTGGCCTAGAAGACTGGCCACTTCAGTCATTTTGCCTTTCTTCGCTTTGTTACGTTAATGTTGAGGTGCAGCAGTAATTTTAAGCTACACAAGGTACTTGAAAGTAAGCACAGTAATTTATTCTACGTTATTATTACCACCAGAAGAAAGCGAAGGTAAAACATTTGGGTTTGTCTGTCACAGAATCAATGACAGATACTCAGTGTCCTCATAAACTGTGCCCTGTATGGATGAAGCCATTTCCCTCTTCGTTCTGTTATGGCAATAATTATGTGTTTACCACCATATACCTTGTACTTGGCACATAGTGTTCAGTAAATATTTGTGGAATTGATTTTGTGGATGACATTTTTTGTTCTCTCCTATATATTTATAAAAATTGCTTGCTGATTTTAACAATTATTCGTACACATATAGGTCACTTAAGGGGCTTACCAAGTTTTTAGGCTGTGCAGCTCATTTGGAAAAAATTCAAAGCTGAATTATTTTAGAAGTGTTAATCTGTTGATTTATTTAAGAAGCAGAAGATCAAAGGATAAAAAAACAATCCTGAATTAACTGGGTATTTTAATACTCAGAAATTTGATCTTTTTAAAAATTATTTTTAAGACTATATTGTTTCTGGGACGCCTGGGTGGCTCAGTCAATTAAGCATCTGCCTTCGGCTCAGGTCACGATCCCAGGGTCCTGGGATCGAGTCCCACATCAGGCTCCTTGCTCTTCAGGGAGGCTGCTTCTCCCTCTGCCTGCCACTCCCCCTGCTTGTGCTCTCTGTCTCGCTCTCTGACAAATAAAATCTTTAAGGAAAAAAAAGACTATATTGTTTCTGCATCTAACCTGAGACTCTTGAAATTATCTTTGGCCAAAAGCAAGATGCGCTTATATGTTGGGGGAAAAAAAAAAAGAGGAAGAGGAAAAAGAAGACAGCCAGCTCTATGCATAAGATAAGTCCAGCTATTAAAGCATAAAGGATATGAATGTATAAAATATAGCTCATATACAACCAAAACATAAATACCAATTCTGAATATACTACACTGAAATGATGTTGGAGTGATTAATATTACCTTAAATTTCCAAAAATTGAGTTCCTCTAAGAAGCACTCTATATGAATCTTAAAAATGCATACTATAGCTAAGAATCACAATAGCTTATGAGATTTTATAATAACAAATACTTTATCTGTTTAATACGAATATATGATCATTTTAATGCCAAATAATTCCTCAAGATAATAATACTGAAAACACTTAAGTACTTTTAGAATATATGTGTGTGTATGTTTTGGGGGTTTTTGGTGTGGTAAAATATATATAAAATTTAACATTTTTATAGTTGTGATAAAATACACATGAGATTTACCATCTTAATCATTTTTAAGTGTACAGTTCAGTAGTGTCCAGTGTATTCACAGTATACAGTTAATCTCCAGAATACATGTGCATTTTATAAAGAAATAAATGAGTCCTAATTCTTAATCGCAGGAAACAAACTGAGGGTTGCTGGAGTGGGGGATGGGGTGGGAGGGATGGGGTGACTGGGTGATAGACACTGGGGAGGGTATGTGCTCTGGTAAGTGCTGTGAACTGTGCAAGACTGTTGAATCTCAGATCTGTACCTCTGAAACAAATAATGCAATATATGTTAAGAAAAAAAAAAAAGGTAGCAGGAGGGGAAGAATGAAGGGGGGAAATCGGAGGGGTAGACGAACCATGAGAGACGATGGACTCTGAAAAACAAACTGAGGGTTCTAGAGGGGAGGGGGGTGGGAGGATGGGTTAGCCTGGTGATGGGTATTGAGGAGGGCACATTCTGCATGGAGCACTGGGTGTTACGCACAAACAATGAATCATGGAACACTACATCTAAAACTAATGATGTAATGTATGGG
>NW_027721817.1:0-319 GCF_054177405.1 Leptonychotes weddellii | reverse complement strand
GGAACACTACATCAAAAACTAATGATGTAATGTATGGTGATTAACATAACAATAAAAACGTTTTTTAAAAAGGAAAATGAACGTGAAAATGTATGGAACGAAATACACACAGCTACAGGAGAAGTTGGGAAAATCTGAATAACACTGGTGGATTATCATTATTAGTATGCTGCTTATAATATTGTACTATAGTTTTGCAAAATTTAACCATTAGAGGAAACAGGGTAAAGGGTACATAAGATCTCTATTCTTTCTTAAAACTTTAGGTAAATCTATGATGATCTCAAAAATTTCAATAAAAAAAGAGCAGAACATCTGC
>NW_027721816.1:0-319 GCF_054177405.1 Leptonychotes weddellii | reverse complement strand
AGTACAGTGCTGGGTAGCATAGTATTGAACTGCATTATTGGAAAGACATTATTGAAAAGAACCATCAGGCTCAGACTCAGTGGAATTTTCAATCTGATGGAGAGACAGAATATACATAGATGTGACTCACTGGAGCCTTACAATGCATCATGCAAATGAGTGGAGGCCTCTTACTCCATGCTAGGAGACTCACAGTAAAGGTATTCAGTAATCTTCCATCAAGGAAGACTCCCTGAAGGTGGTAAACCTTTCTGATTTTTTTTTTAAACTTTAAAAATTACTGTGCTTGCTCTTTGAAAGTTTAAATAATTCAGAACTA
>NW_027721815.1:0-319 GCF_054177405.1 Leptonychotes weddellii | reverse complement strand
AAGCTGTGCTAGTCACCTAAATGCAGAATCAAGCAAATTCACACTAGGATAGGGGCACCTGGGTGGCTCAGTTGGTTAAGTGTCTGCTCTGCCTTCAGCTCAGATCATGATCCCAGGGTATGGGATAGAGCCCCACATCAGGCTCCCTACTCAGGGGGAGTCTGCTTCTCCCTCTGCCCCTCCCCTGCTTGTGCTCTCTCTCTCTCTCAAATAAATAAATAAAATCTTTTTTAAAAACTCATACTAGGACACATCTATTAAGTTTCCATCATCATCATTTAGTTGAAGCCTAAAACATTTCTTGTATAGTACTAGCCAG
>NW_027721814.1:0-319 GCF_054177405.1 Leptonychotes weddellii | reverse complement strand
TCAAGTTAAATTCTTTCCCTTCAATTTTTTTATTCAAGTGAGTGACCTGTGTCTAGTTTATTCAGTGACTTCCTGTATATATGTGCTTCTTTCTTTTTTATTTTTTTATTTATTTATTAAAAGATTTTATTTATTTATTTGACAGAGAGCACAAGCAGGGGGAGTGGCAGGCAGAGGCAGAGGGAGAAGCAGGCTCCCCACAAAGCAGGGGGGAGCCCGATGTGGGACTCGATCCCAGGACCCTGGAATCATGACCTTAGCCAAAAGCAGTCACTTAACCAACTGAGCCACCCAGGCGCCTAACTTGTACCTGTTTTTA
>NW_027721813.1:0-319 GCF_054177405.1 Leptonychotes weddellii | reverse complement strand
TGGTCCTTGTATTCTTAATGCCCTTACTAGGTTTATCACTTCTCAAATTGCTAAAATCAGACTCCAGTTACTCCTTACTCACTATCGCCCCATAGAAGATGAAAATGATGCCCTTTAAACTAGGTGTTTAAAGGGGCATCAAAGGGGGGATATAATGGGGAAAATCTGTGTCCTAAGATGGCCGACTAAGCCAGTGAGAGAGTCCCAGTCTTTGCCCCGGGGCTCTTCCAGGTTCTTCTTCCTGCTCTGCTTCCCACGTGCACCAATCCGGGTTCTTCTCCCTGCTTGCTTCATGCACGTGCCAAAAATGCCAAGTATG
>NW_027721812.1:0-319 GCF_054177405.1 Leptonychotes weddellii | reverse complement strand
TTCTTTTGAATTTTTCTTTTTCCCTTTTTCAACCAACATCTTATCAATCACTTTTTTAAAAAATCTTTTTTTTATTTTTCATTTTTAGAGTCATATTTTATTCCTTCATAGTACTTAACCTTATTTTTGGTATATATAGGTTCTCTCTTTAAAATTTTGGGATACAGTTTCTTCTAACAGGCCAAAATATACCCTAAATGTCTAGTGTATGTATTTGTTCGAGTCTCCTGCTTAATCATATTCTCTCCCCGCCTTTTTTTAATCCTCTTCTTTCTTTTTTTAAGCAACTTCTTATCAATTCCTTTTATAAAATCTTTTA
>NW_027721811.1:0-319 GCF_054177405.1 Leptonychotes weddellii | reverse complement strand
GGCTCCCTCCTCGAGGGGAAGCCTGCTTCTCCCTCTCCCACTCCCGCTGCTTGTGTTCCTGCTCTCGCTATCTCTGTCTCTGTCAAATAAATAAATAAAATCTTTAAAAAAAAAAAAAAAAAAGAAAGAAACAAAGGGCTCAAACCAACTGAACTTAGAGTCCATGCAAGAATATGTAGGGCCAACTTATAACTAACTCATGAATTTTATATTTCATTGCCCTTTAGACCTATTGCAAGTATACCGAGTGTTCTCACACTGCTGCCTCTTACTTTCATATGCCCAGGATGCTAAGTATGCTAGGTGTGATCACATTTCT
>NW_027721810.1:0-319 GCF_054177405.1 Leptonychotes weddellii | reverse complement strand
TAGAAGGTAATATAGGGACTTCAACTTCTGACAGGATTCATTTGGAGTTTCTCGGGGGAACATGGACAACATATATAAAACTGTGGTTCTCAAGACAGTGGACATCAAGCAGTGAGGGAATGTGACTCCTGAGAGATGAGAAACAAATAATGTAAGCCCTAGGTTTGTCCCTAGTGTACTGCCGGGAGAAAGTTTCCACGCCCTGGCACAGGGAGGGGAAACCGAGGCAGAGCTCACCAGTCTCTCAGAGTTGAGGAGACAGAGCTGGAGTCCAGGGGAGCAAGGTGGCTAAAGTTTACAGAACAGAGTACGAACAGGA
>NW_027721809.1:0-319 GCF_054177405.1 Leptonychotes weddellii | reverse complement strand
TAGAAATATAACTCCTGTTAATGTAACCCCAAATCGATTCAGTTTTGTTTGGCTCTAGGTTTTATAGCAAAGTGACACCAGTGATTAATGTAATAAACCAATGATTCCTGTTTGGCATATGGTAGGTTCCCAAATAATTTCAGTTCCATTACCCTCTCATGTTAAAATTCTTATCAACTGAAACACCAAGGTTTTTGTTCCATTGTTATTGATCTCATTTTGTTTGTAGACATGTTGCTGCTAAGCAGCAACACAAACCTCACATATAGATTTTGAGACAGAAAGTGCAAAATTGTATATACATTTTTAAACTTAAATT
>NW_027721808.1:0-5314 GCF_054177405.1 Leptonychotes weddellii | reverse complement strand
CCCTAGGAGACACTGAAAGTCCTTTTTGTCTCACTCCAAATATAAGCAGCCACCTTCTTGCTTGCTTTCCTCTTGGGGCAGCAAGACACGGGCTCTTGGTGCTTGTGGACCTGCCACTTACCACCTGTGTGGCCTTGAGCACATTTCGCAATCACTCTGAGCTTGTAGTCTCAAGGGTGAAATGGAGCTCCATGTTTGCCTCATTGAGTAGTTACTGCTAGCAAATGGGATAATGTTTACCAAATGTCTGGAGCAGTACTCAACAAAAAAATCCTTTCACTTTATTTTCACCTCGAGTGTTTGTGTGTGCGTGCATGTGTGTGTGTGTGTGCGTGTGTGCACTTGCGTTGTATGTCTGTGGGCAGCACACACAGACGTATCTGGACACGTAAGATGATATAATGGGAGCCATCTTCAAGTTTCCATTTACATCAAGACCAAGAGTTCTTGAAGAATTCAAATGGAGAAGAAGCAGGAACTTGATTTGATGAGTTTGACTCAGTAAGATAAACTATGTCTACCCTCAGAGAGGTGTAAATTCTGAGAACAGTACAGAGCAGTCACTGAGATTGACTCTGGGCCATCTCCCTTTGCATTTTCATATTGGAGGGAACAAAAAAACCAAAATCAAATTTTAGTAGACATCTCTGTGAGACATTGCTACACCATTAGCATTTCTTGGATCAACACCTAGCAAAGTACAACATGCGGACAAAATGTAAAAATGTGTCTTCACCCCACTGACTTTGACTCTCTTAAAGCTGGAGTAGCAATGCTTGGTGGAGGCTGCACGGCACTGTTGGGTGGTGGTGGGGCAGGGACTGTCCCGGGTGGAGCAGGGTGTTTCCAGTCCTGATAAGAGTGACAACATGAGTATATGAGGCTGTGTGGGGGTCTTGCGGTTCTGCCCAAAACTAAGTGCTTTAACTAAAAGCCTCATAAGGCTCTAGCATTGGGGCGCCTGGGTGGCTCAGTTAGTTAAGCAACCAACTTTTGATTTCAGCTCAGATCATGATCTCAGAGTTGTGAGATCAAGCCCCACAAAGGGCTCTGCTTGGGTGTGGAGCCTGCTTGGGATTGTCTCTCTCCCTCTCCATCTGCCCCTCCACTCCCCACTCACAAACACTCTCTCTAACAAAAAGTAAAATAAGATAAAATGTTTTTTAAAAAATCATTTTTAAAGGGCGCCTGGGTGGCTCAGTTGGTTAAGCGACTGCCTTCGGCTCAGGTCATGATCCTGGAGTCCCGGGATCGAGTCCCGCATCGGGCTCCCTGCTCGGCAGGGAGTCTGCTTCTCCCTCTGACCCTCCCTCCCTCATGCTCTCTCTCTCTCAAATAAATAAATTAAAAAAAATCATTTTTAAAAAGGCTCTAGCTTAAAAGGGGTTAAAAAGCAAAAGAAAAAAACATACAACGACAAAAACAAAAAATAACAAAACCACCTCTAGTGTTCTGGCTTTATACTAACTCACCTGACTTTATAATTTTCTCATTTCTCTGCCTTGTGACAGCACCCTGAATCTCAGTGTTTGAGTATAGGAAGGTGAGAAATGGAAGAAAAGAATTGCATCCAAATCATTCTGTCTTTACACTTACATCTCTGTGTGACTTCTTGATCTCCATGTTCTATTTCACTATAGAAACTTCCCCAGAGGAGGCAAGGGAGAGTAACTGGGTATAGAGTCGGCTAAATCTATAATTTTATCTCCAAAAGAGTATCTAAATTGGTTTTCACATCAATTACTTTACTTGATCCCAATAACACAAATACCCCAAATCCTGTATCCTTTGCCTAAGAATTAAAGAGAACATCCTCCTAGGGCAACATGTACCCAATAGCATTTTTCCAGTTGATTCCACGTGCCAATGGTGGAAAATAAATAATATAATTACGTGCATGGAAATGAGGATCAATGACTTGCTGGGCTCATCAGAGAGGTTTTGACGTTTCAGGAATGATTACTCTAAGTCAAATAACATGTTTACAGTTATATATAGGGTCTCAGCCCAACTTTGATTCAACAGTGATAAAGTAGAACACAGAGTCAACCACCTAGATTATCACATTCCACATTGGAAGGAACTCCTGTTATAACTATACATTGCTTTCTCTGAGTCAACTTTGACTTATCCACATTTTAAGGAAGAATACCAGATAATCTGAACATTTCTCTTTGCCTTTGGATTGTATTTATTCATTTGCCTTTTGCAAACAGACACCCCCACATATTTGTATAAGAAATTACAAATAGCTTTTTTAAGATTTTTATTTTTAAGTAATCTCTATACCCAATGTGGGGCTCAACCTTGCAACCCCAAAATCAAGAGTCACGTGTTCTACAGAATGAGCCAGCCGGGTGCTCAACAAATAGTTTTTTGTTCCAAAACAAACTACTTTCATGGTGAAGCCATCTCACTCACACACACACACACACACACACACGCATCATAATAGGATGATCTGAGATTTATTTTACTAAACATTATTCACAGTATGTATGATTCATGGGCTGCTAATGGGTATCTTTACTACACTTGAAGTTTTGTGTTTAAAATGCAGTTCCAGAGGTGCCTGGCTGGCTTAGCTGGTTAAGCAACCAACTCTAGGTTTTGGCTCGGGTCATGATCTCAAGGGTCATGAGATCGATGGAGCCCTCCACTGGGCTCCCTGCTCAGCGGGGAGTCTGCTTGAAAAATTCTCTCCCTGTGCCCCTCCCCCCACTCACGTGCTCTCTCTTTCTCTAAAATAAATAAATAAACCTCTTAAAAAAATAAAATAAAATACACTTCCAATAGACCTCTAGGAAATAATCTTGCTAGGACAAGTAGGATAGATAATTATCTATAATATTTGATTTTAAGAATAAGCAAGAATATTGTGTCACACGTACCTGTTCTTCTAATACCATAAACTTTATCATTCATGACTGATTTTTTTGGTTAAGAGTCAATCTCATAACAAATTTTGAGTATATAATACAGTATTCTGAACTAGAGTCACCATGCAGTATATTAGATCCCCAAAACTTACTCATCTTATAAATGAATTTTTTTTTAATTATGAATATGTGAGGTAGTGGATATGTTAATTAGCTTGATTGTGGAAAAACCATTCACAATCATCACATTAATGATACACCTTAAATATATGCCATTTTTATTTGTCAACTACACATCAGTAAAACTGGAAGACAAAGTTGATCTTGTTTTGCCATTTTTCTAGTAAATAGAAATCCTCCCCTGTAAGTTAGCCTATTTTCACATTTGTCAGATCATGATTTTCTAGATAGGAGAAAACAAAGCATTTTGATTGAACTAGATGCCTGATGGGGATGAAATGGTGAGAACAAATTCAACTATATGCCAGGTGTTGTGCTAGGTTATAGGAGCGCAGTGAAGAATGAGAAATTGTCCCTCTTTCAACAAGCTCCCCAACAGTAAGGAGGCCTGCAGGTGCCTACGTGCGGTGGAAGAAGTGCTAATGTGGTGGTCAGCACGTAGGAAAGATAGCTAGTGGAATAGAAGTCATACCAAAAGCACTTTTACCCAAGAAAATAAATTCTTGGGGGCACCTGGGTGGCTCAGTCGTTAAGCATCTGCCTTCGGCTCAGGTCATGATCCCAGGATCCTGGGATCAAGCTCCGCGTCTGGCTCCCTGCTCGGCGGGAAGCCTGCTTCTCCCTCTCCCACTCCCCCTGCTTGTGTTCCCTCTCTCACTGTGTCTCTCTCTATCAGATAAATAAAATCTTTAAAAAAAAAGAAAAGAAAAGAAATTGTTGCATGGTAAGTACTATGTTTTATTCCTTTTTGCCACCTCCAGAAATTTAGCATATGTCTTTAATGTGGTAGATACTTAATAATTAATTGTGAAGTAATTGAAAATAATGTCATAATTTCCGCCTAAACTAGACCTGAATCCAGTAGTTTGTTCTGAAAATTTGGATTTTTTTTAAAAGAATCATTTTTTTAATATTTTACTTATTTATTTGAGAGAGAGAGAGAAACAGAGATAGCGAGAAAGAACATGAGCAGGGAGGAGAGGGAGAATCAGCCTCCCCATCGAGCAAGGAGCCCAATGTGGGACTCGATCCCAGGACCCTGGGATCACAACCGGACCCAAAAGCAGATGCTCAACTGACTGAGCCACTCAGGCATCCCAATAAATAAATCTTTAAATAATCTGGAAATCTACTTCTATAGTTTAAAAGAATTTCTGTGAGAAAATAATACCTTTTTTTAAAATCTATTCCATTTCTTTAGCATTGTATTCTAAATAATTCCTAACATTGGGTCATACTAATTGCATTACTCTAGAAACATGACCACATTAAATGACTAGGTTTACTTACATAAAAGGAAGATAATAGGCCAGCTCAGGGATAGTTCTTACAAATCTACAAATATGCCAAACCTCAGGAGATAGGAAACCCGTGAGGATTACAGGTCTTTATTTTTCCAGACATGCAATATTTGAACTGAGACTAGAAGTCACAGATTCATTTAAACCTGCTCTTTGTTTGCCATGGTTGTTTAGACACTTAAGGATGAAAAGATATAATTAACGCATCTGTATTCCTAAAGTAAAAAGGATAGGAAAAAGAGGCACTCGGCGTGAGTCTTCAGAGGAGGAAAGTGAGTTTCACTGCTATAATATTCATATGGTATAGGCTTTATTTATTTTTTTTTAAAGATTTTATTTATTTATTTATTAGAGAACGAGCGAGAGAGAAACAGCATGAGAGGGGGGAGGGTCAGAGGGAGAAGCAGACTCCCCGCCGAGCCAGGAGCCAGATGCGGGACTCGATCCCAGGACTCCGGGATCATGACCTGAGCCGAAGGCAGTCGCTCAACCGACTGAGCCACTCAGGCGCCCCATGTGGTATACGCTTTAGAACACATTCTAATATCAACCCCTGATTATCCTCAGGAGCTCTAGAGGTTCCAATGTTTGCAGGTCACTCAGGCACAGGAATAGAGGGCAGAAGCCATGGGCATTCATCTTGGACTCAACTGTGCTTTGCCCCCTCACCTCCGCCTAAGAAGCCTTGTGTCTAATCTATGAATTAATCTGTGAAATCACCAGCATCTAAAATAGGAATTTTACAAATATATTTATAAAGACCTCGGGGCGCCTGGGTGGCTCAGTTGGTTGAGCGACTGCCTTCGGCTCAGGTCATGATCCTGGAGTCCCGGGATCGAGTCCCACTTCGGGCTCCCTGCTCAGCAGGGAGTCTGCCCCTCTCTCTGACCCTCCCCCCTCTCATGCTCTCTCTCTCTATCTCATTCTCTCTCTCAAAATAAATAAATAAAATCT
>NW_027721807.1:0-319 GCF_054177405.1 Leptonychotes weddellii | reverse complement strand
GGAAGGAAACTCTGCAGTATGCTACAACATGGCTAAACCTTGAGAGCATTACACGAAGTGAAATAAGCCAGTCACAAAAACACAAATACTATACGATTCCACTTACAGGAGACACTTAGGGTAGTCCACATCATAGAAACAGAAAGTGGAATGGGGGGTGCCAGGGGAGAGGAGGAAGGATAGGGAGTTAGCGCTTAACAGGAACAGACTCTCAGCTTTACAAGATGAAAAGAGTTCTGGAGATGGACGGCGATGATGGTTGCATGACATTATAAATGTATTTAATACCACTGAACTGTATATTTAATATGGTTGAGAT
>NW_027721806.1:0-319 GCF_054177405.1 Leptonychotes weddellii | reverse complement strand
GGAAGACAATTATCATATGGTTTCACTTATTTGTGGAACATAAGGAATAGGATAGAGGAATCCAGGGTGATTAGGAGAGAGAAGGGAAAAATGAAGCGGGGGGGAATCAGAGGGGAAGATGGACCATGGGAGACTATGGACTCTGGGAAACAAATCGAGGGTTTTAGCGGGGAGAGGGGTGGGGGGATGGGTTAGCCTGGTGATGGGTATGAAGGAGAGCATGTATGCATGGAGCATTGAGTGTTATACGCAAACAATGAATCATGGAACACTACATCAAAAACTAACGAAGTACTGTATGGTGACATAACATAATAAA
>NW_027721805.1:0-319 GCF_054177405.1 Leptonychotes weddellii | reverse complement strand
CTACATCTGTGTCTTTGGGGTAAATACCCAGTAGTGCAATTGCTGGGTCATAGGGTAGCTCTATTTTTAAATTTTTGAGGAACATCCACACTGTTTTCCAAAGTGGCTGTACCAACTTGCATTCCCACCAACAGTGTAAGAGGGTTCCCCTTGGAAGAAGACTACTTTAGATATTAGTAATGTAATCTGTAGCTAGGTTAGGGTTGCAAACCAGGCCCTTCGGGCTCACCTTTCCAATTCCCTCAGTCACCACCTCCTGGTCACCACATCTCCCTGTGCATCCTCATTTCCTCCATGCTGACACCAGTCCAAAATACTC
>NW_027721804.1:0-319 GCF_054177405.1 Leptonychotes weddellii | reverse complement strand
GGTTGAGCATCCGACTCTTGATCTCACCTCAAATCTTGATCTTAGGGTCATGAGTTCAAGCCCCATATCTCTACTATACAGAGAAAACAAAATAAAACAAACAACAACAACAACAAAAAGAAATTGACATGAGACAGATTAACAGAAGAAAATCAAATTTAATTTCGTACATTCGGGAACCCCCCGCTCCCCCACATGAGAGGGTCCAAGCCAGAAAGGCACAGCACAGTACAAGCGATGCCATCCTGAGCTAGGGAATGGGATGGGGGCCTGGGGCTCCAAAGGGGAGGAGGGCGTTCACAGGGCAGTCAGGAGCTGG
>NW_027721803.1:0-319 GCF_054177405.1 Leptonychotes weddellii | reverse complement strand
GAATGTCTCCAAAATTTTATAGCAATTTGGCATTGCTATGGCATTCTTATTGTATTTTACAAAAATAACACTCTGCAATGGACTTAATATTAAACCAAGATAATTGGGAACCTGTGAACACTGATAGAAAAATTATTTTTAGGAATGAGACTGGCACAATAGCCAAACTGTGGAAAGAGCCAAGATGTCCATCGACAGATGACTGGATAAAGAAGATGTGGTATATATATACAATGGAATATTATGCAGCCATCAAAAGCAATGAGATCTTGCGATTTGCAATGACGTGGATGGAACTGGAGGGTATTATGTTGAGTGA
>NW_027721802.1:0-319 GCF_054177405.1 Leptonychotes weddellii | reverse complement strand
AGATACATGTAGAATTTTGTATTTCAAAGCTTAATACATAATCTTGTCACATGCACAAAGAAGGGTTATAAAAGTTGAACAAATACTAAGCTACAAAAGTATTTCAAATAAATTCTTAAATGTCAATTGTCTCTCCCACCCACTTCAATACCTATATTCTTTTTTTTTTTTAAAGATTTTATTTATTTATTTGAGACAGAGAGAATGAGATACAGAGAGCATGAGAGGGAGGAGGGTCAGAGGGAGAAGCAGACTCCCTGCCGAGCAGGGAGCCCGATGCGGGACTCGATCCCGGGACTCCAGAATCATGACCTGAGCC
>NW_027721801.1:0-319 GCF_054177405.1 Leptonychotes weddellii | reverse complement strand
CTAAAATAGTCAGTTATGCCATTTAAAATTGGGTTTTCAAACATGTCTCTATACTGTATTATAGCCAATATTTCAGAAGATACTTAAGTGCACATAACCCTTCTCATCACAGAAATAGTAACTCAAATATTTGATTTTTCTCCACCTGTCTGGTATACATTGCAAATTGTCCTGGGGTTGACCAGCAGGCTCCTCCCACAGAGGAGGTCAGCCGGGGAACCAGGTGTGACGCTGACACCTTGCCTGGGACCTGCAGCTGTCAAGTTCCAGATAATTCTCTTTCCTTCCTAGTTCATGTCCTGAGCCCCTTGTCAATGGC
>NW_027721800.1:0-319 GCF_054177405.1 Leptonychotes weddellii | reverse complement strand
GGATCGAGTCCCGCATCGGGCTCCCTGCTCGGCAGGGAGTCTGCTTCTCCCTCTGACCCTCCCCCCTCTCATGCTCTCTCTATCTCATTCTCTCTCTCAAATAAATAAATAAAATCTTTAAAAAAAAAAAAAAAGAATCTGAAAAGCTTTCTAGTTACATTAAAGAACCAACTACATTTGTGGTGTTTTATTTTTATTAGATTATCTAATTTCAACCTTTGGGAGGAGTGAATTGGAGTGTCACACTATAAATGTTATACATATGATATTTTTTAAAAACATTTCAATGTTACAGCAGTGGTTCCTAACTCTGGGTGAT
>NW_027721799.1:0-319 GCF_054177405.1 Leptonychotes weddellii | reverse complement strand
TTTTTTTAAAGATTTTATTTATTTATTTGAGACAGAGAGAATGAGAGAGACAGAGAGCACATGAGAGGGGGGAGGGTCAGAGGGAGAAGCAGGCTCCCTGCTGAGCAGGGAGCCCGATGCGGGACTCGATCCCGGGACTCCGGGATCATGACCTGAGCCGAAGGCAGTCGCTTAACCAACTGAGCCACCCAGGCGCCCCTCCATACTGTTTTCCACACTGCCTGCATCAGTCTGCATTCCCACCAAGAGTCCACAAGGGTTCCTATTTTTCTGCCACCTCGCCAACACTTGTTGTTTTTTGTGTTTTTTATTTTAGCCA
>NW_027721798.1:0-319 GCF_054177405.1 Leptonychotes weddellii | reverse complement strand
ATGAAGGTGGAGGGATGGACCAGATGGGTGAAGAGCAGTGGGACATACAGGCTTCCAGTTATGGAATGATCAAGTCATGGGAATAAAAGGGACAGCATGGGGAATATACACTTGTGGTGAGCATAACATAATGTATAGAGATATTGAATCACTATGTTGTACACTTGAAACTAATGTAACAATGTGTGTCAACTATACTGAAAAAAAAAGATCATATCTTCAAAGAAAATGTACTCCTTTTTTTCTGATTTTGATGACTTTTCTCTTTTTCTCACATACTTGGTCTGTTTCAGACTTCCAGCACTATGTTGAACAGGAG
>NW_027721797.1:0-5314 GCF_054177405.1 Leptonychotes weddellii | reverse complement strand
AACTAATGATGTAATGTATGGGGATTAACATAAGAATAAATAAATAAATAAATAAATATGTATAAAGAAAAAAAAGGTAGTAGGAAGGGAAAAATGAAGAGGGGGAAATCAGAGGGGGAGATGAACCATGAGAGACTATGGACTCTGAGAAACAAACTGAGGGTTCTAGAGGGGAGAGGGGTGGGGGGATGGGTTAGCCTGGTGGTGGGTACTGAGGAGGGCACATTCTGCATGGAGCACTGGGTGTTATGCACAAACAATGAATTATGGAACACTACATCTAAAACTAATGATGTAATGTATGGGGATTAACATAAGAATAAAAAAAATTGATTACAATACCTATTTTCTCTTTTTTTTTTTTTTAAGATTTTATTTATTTGACAGAGAGAGAGAGACAGCCAGAGAGGGAACACAAGGAGGGCAAATGAGAGAGGGAGAAGCAGGCTTCCTGCTGAGCGGGAAGCCCGACGCGGGCTCGATCCCAGGACCCTGGGATCATGACCTGAGCTGAAGGCAGATGCTTAACCGACTGAGCCACCCAGGTGCCCCAACAATACCTATTTTCTATTTTTGATTTTTTTAACAGCCACTGTTGTTTTGATTTGCATTTATTTAATGATTAGTGATGTTGAGAATCACATCATGTGCTTATTGGCCATTTGTATACCTTCTTTCAAGAAATGTCCATATAGATTTGACCAGTTTTGAAATGGGTTGCTTTGTTTTGTTTTTTTTCATTTTTGAGTGATAGATTTTTTTTTAAAATATATTCTGGATATTAATCCCTTACCAGATATATGATTTGAAAATATTTTCTCCCATTATTTATGTTGCTTTTCTACTCTGTTGATAGTGCCCTTCGATGCACAAAATTTTAAATTTTGATGAAGTTTAATTTGTCTATTTATTGTTGCTGTTGCCTGTGCTTTCGTTGTCATATCCAAGTAATCAATGTCAAATTCAAAGTCATGAAGCTTTCCTCTATGTTGTTTTCTTCAAGTTTGATAGTTTTAGCTCTTACATTTACATCTTTGACCTATGTTGAGTTCATATTTGCATATGGTGTTCGGTAAAGGTTCAAATTCATTCTTTTGCATGTGAATGTCCAGTTTTCCAAATACCATTTGTGGAAAAGATTATTTTTGTCTCTCACTGAATGGCAGTGAGATCACCCTTGGCACCCTTTGGTAAGTCGTTTGATCATATATGCAAGGATTTATTTCTGGGCTTTTTAGTTGTTTTTTTTATGCTTATACCTCACTCTTTTGTTTACTATGGCTCTGTAGTAAGTTCATAAATCAGTGTGAGTCCTCCAACTTCATTCTTCTTTTTCAAGATTGTTTTAGCTATTCAGTGTTCCTTGAGATTCATGTGAATTTGAGAAAATGTTTTTCTATTTCTGCAAAATAATGGCAATGGGATTTTGATAAGGATTGCATTAAATCTGCATATCCTTTTGAGTAGAATTGACATCATAGCAATATTAAGTCTTCCAATCACTGAATAGGGAACGTTTTTCCATTGATTTAAGTCTTCTGTAATTTCTTTCAGCTATATTTTGTAGTTTTCATTGTACAGTCTTTCACATTCTTGGTTAGGTTAATTCTTAAGTATTTTATTAGTTTTGCTATGATTATAAATGGAATTTTTTAGAATTTCTTTTCAGATTTTTCATTGTTAGTGTATAGAAATGCAACTGATTTTGAAGTGTTGATTTTTTTAAAGATTTTTTTTTTTTAAAGATTTTATTTATTTATTTGACAGAGACAGCGAGAGCAGGAACACAAGCAGGGGGAGTGGGAGAGGGAGAAGCAGGCTTCCTGCCAAGCAGGGAGCCCGATGTGGGACTTGATCCCAGGACTCTGGGATCATAACCTGAGCCGAAGGCAGACGCTTGATGACTGAGCCACCCAGGCGCCCTGAAGTGTTGATTTTTATGTCCTGCAACTCTGCTGAATTTTTTTTGTCAATTTATCTGTGTGTGTGTGTGTAACCTTTAGTGTTTCTCATACAAGATGATATTATCTGTGAACAGAGATAATTTTACTTCCTCCTTTCCAATTAGATGACTTTTGTTTATTTTTCTTTCCTAATTTCTCTGGTATATTTCAATACTATATTGAAAAGAAGGGGCAAAATGAGTATCACTGTTTTGTTTCTAATCTTAGAAAAACAGTTTTAGTCTTTCATCACTGCTGTATATATATAAACCACATTTTCTTTATCCATCCGTGATGGCAACTGGGTTTTTCATATATGACCATTATTTGTTGAGGTAGTTTCTTTCTATTCTTAGTTTGTTGAGTATTTTTATCATGAAAAGGTGTTGAGTTTTGTCACATGCTTTTTCTACATCAATTGATATGACCAATAAATTTTTGTTTGTTTTTGTTTTATGCATTCTGATAATTTAGTGTACTGCATTGATTGATGTCAACCATCCTTGCATTCCAGGAATAAATCCCACTTGGTCATTGTATATAATCCTTTTTCATATGCACCTGAATTTGGTTTGTTAGTATATTGTTCAGAATTTTTGCATCAATATTCATAAGGGATATTGGTCTATAGTTTATTTTCTTTTAGGGATTTTATCTGGTTTTGGTATTAAGGTAAAGTTGGCCTCACAAAATGAGTTAGAAAGTGTTCCTTCCTCTTCAACTTTTTGGAACATCTTGGAAAGGATTGCTGTTAATTCTTTAAGTGTATGTTAGAATTTATCAGAGTAGCCATCTGATCCTGAGTTGTTTTTTTTTTTTTAGAAGTTTTTGATTTCTGATTTGATCTCCATACTAGTTACAGATCTATTCAGATTTTCTATTTCTTGTGATTCAGTCCCAGTAGATTTTGTGTTTCTAGGAATTTGACAATTTCATTTAGTTACCCAATTGTTGATATACAATAGCTCATAGTGCCCTCTTATAATCATTTTTATTTCTTTAAGATTGGTAGTAATGTCTCCATTTCATTTCTGATTTTAGTAATTTAAGTTCTCCCTCTCTCTACTTTTTTAAAAGTCAGTCTAACTAAAAGTTCATCAAATTTGTTAATCTTTTCAAAGAGTCAACTTTTGGTTGTGTTGAGTTTTTTCTGTTTTTCTGTTTTCTATTTCACTTATTTTTCCTTCTATTACCTTTGTGTGTAGTCTGTTCTTCAAGTTTCTTAAGCTGTGAAATTAGCATGTTGATTTGAGATCTTCTCTTTTAAAGTAAGTGTTTAGGACTATCAATTTTCATGTCAGTATTGTTTTCATTGCATCCTATAACTTTTAGAGATATTGGGTTTCCATTTTATTTTTTCTCTAAATATTTTCAAATTTCCTTGTGATTTATTTTTTAACCATTGATTGTTTTAAGGTGTGTTGTTTAATTTCCACATATATCTTACTTTTCCAATTTTCCTTCTATTACTGATTTCTAATTTCACCCAGTTATGGTCAGAGAAGATACTTTTTATGATATCTATCTTTTTAGAATCTATTGAGACTTGATTTGTGGCCTAACTTGATTTGTGGTCTATCCTGGAGAATGCCCCATGTATAGGAGACAATCTGTTTTTTGGGTAGAGTGTTCTGTATATTGCTCTTAGATCTAGTTGTTTTATTGTGTTAAGTCCTCTATTTTCTTACTTATCTGCTGTCTATGTAGGGGCCAAGGGCAGGTTGCCCCAGAAGTCCCACTTTGGCATATTGATTATTTTGAATTAAAAGTTACATAAAAAAAAATCTTCAGAGAGCAGGAAATAAATTCCTGTGTGAAAGAGATACCTACCCTGAACCAGGAGGTAAAGGGACATCCTTATCACCAAAGATAGGAAATTAGAGCTAAGAAGGCTATATAAATAACCCTTGTTACTTTTTAGTAATTTACTACCCCAGCCCAAACTCTGTTTAGAATTCCTTACTAATTGAAGCTCCTAGATATATGTTTATTTTTTTCCTGTCAACTTCTCACAAGTTTATTACCTCTTTGTCTAGGAAGAATAAAGACTACCTGCCTTGGTTATTTCTTTGGGTCTCAATTTCACTGCTGGTTCCCTGTGTGTATGTAATAAAAATTTGTTTTTTTCTCCTGTTAAACTGTCCCATTTAATTTAATTTAATCAATTTAATTTAGTCAATTTAATTATTAGACTAGCTAGAGGAATATTAAAGGTTTGGAAAAAAATGTTTCCTTTCCAACATTTAGTTTCATCTGTTATTGAAAGTGGGTATTGAAATCTCAAATTATTGTTGAAGAACTGTCTTTTTTTCCCCTTACAATACTATCAATTTTTCTTTTTATACTTTGAGGATTTGTTATTAGGTTCATAAATGTTTATAATTATTTTATCTTCTTGTTGTATTTAACTTTGTATTGATATATAGTGACCTTGTTAGTCTCATGTAACCTTTTTTTAATTTAGAGTATATTTTTTCTAATGTCAATATAGCCACCTCAGCTCTCTATTGGTTACCATTTGCAGAGAATGTCTATTTCCATCCTTTCATTTTCAACCTGTTTGTGTCTTTGAATCTAAAATGAGTCCCTTGTAGCTAGCATATAGTTGTATCATGTTTTTATCTATTCTATCTATTCTATTTCTGTCCTTTGATTAGAAAGTTTAATTAATGTACATAGAAAAAGTAAGACAGTGACCCTTGAAAAACACATGGGTTGGGGTACTAACCTTCTATGCAGTCAAAAGTTTACTTGAAACTTAACTACTAATAGCCTGTTGACTGGAAGCCTTATTGATAGTGTAGATGGTTGATAAACACATATTTTGTGTGATATATGTATTATATACTGTATTCTTATAATAATATAAGCTAGATAAAAGAAAATGTTTTTAAGAAAATCATAAGGAAGAGAAGATACATTACCATGTTCATCCATCCTGTTGTTTTATTTTATTTTATTTTTATTCTTATGTTAATCCCCATACATGACATCATTAGTTTTAGATGTAGTGTTCCATGATTCATTGTTTGTGCATAACACCCAGTGCTCCATGCAGAACGTGCCCTCCTCAATACCCACCACCAGGCCAAACCATCCTCCCACCCCCCCCGCCAGAACCCTCAGTTTGTTTTTCAGAGTCCATCGTCTCTCATGGTTCGTCTACCCCTCCGATTTCCCCTGCTTCATTCTTCCCCTCCTGCTACCTTCTTCTTCTTTATTCTTCTTAACATATATTGCATTATTTGTTTCAGAGGTACAGATCTGAGATTCAACAGTCTTGCACAATTCACAGCGCTTACCAGAGCACATACCCTCCCCAGTGTCTATCACCCAGCCACCCCATCCCTCCCACCCCACCCCCCACTCCA
>NW_027721796.1:0-14335 GCF_054177405.1 Leptonychotes weddellii | reverse complement strand
TTTTTTAAGTCTGCTCCATGCCCAATGTGGGGCTCAAATTCATGACCTTCAGATCAAGGATTACATTCTCTACTAACTGAGCCAGCCAGGTGCCCCTACCTTTCTAATATTAAAAGAAATATAAATTTTACGGAACTGATATGTTTTTGATATCATTTGCAATTAAGAAATATTATGAATAAGAATCTTTCAGATGTTGGTGAACATAGCAAAATGGATATTTTCAGACATCACCGATTGTTTTAATTTTTAGGATGTGATTTGACACTGTGGATCTAGAGTTTATACTTCATTATGTCCTTTAAATCAATAATTCTACTTCTAGAGGATTATTATAAAAATATTATTTTGAGTTCTATACAAACTATTATTGGAAAGATGCCACTAGATTTTTATTAAAGATGAAAAAGCATATCAAATATCAAACAGCATAGAATAGTTATATATGTATGAAATTTCTGTTCTGTGGAATAATGCACATAATAACATTTAGGATGAGCTTTTAATGCCATGAAACATGATTAGTACATATGCTAGGTAAGGAATATAGTATTCAAAAAATTATAATTGTAACTCTGTGCTGTGGAATAATGCACATAATAATATTTAGGATGAGCTTTTAATGCCATGAAACATGATTAGTACATATGCTAGGTAAGGAATATAGTATTCAAAAAATTATAATTGTAACTCTGTGGTAATATGTGTAAATAAAAAGAATGAAAGTAAATATAACAAACTATAAAAGTACTAATCTCCTGATGGTAGTATAATGATGGTACTATAATTTTATCACATCCTTTCTAAGTCTTCCACAATTTCTATTATGAATATATATTCTACTTACAAGTAGAACAAATATAAGCCCCTCAGTGTTATGCTAATTTCCAAGTATAAACTCTTTTATGTATTCATTCATTCATTCATTTATTCACCAAATTTTTTTTTTTAAAGATTTTATTTATTTATTTGACAGAGAGAGATAGCGAGAGCAGGAACACAAGCAGGGGGAATGGGAGAGGGAGAAGCAGGCTTCTTGCCGAGCAGGGAGCCCAATGTGGGACTCGATCCCAGGACCCTGGGATCATGACCTGAGCCGAAGGCAGACGCTTAACGACTGAGCCACCCAGATGCCCCATTTATTCACCAAATATTGATTGACCAGCAATAAATAAGAGAGACAAGATACATCATCTTTCTATTTTACTGAAAGAAGGCAGAACATGAGTAAGCAAGAAAATACATATATTAAGTCAATCAAACATATAAATAAATAATTGATAATTATAATGCATGCTATTCAGGAAATAAGCAAGCAGTAAATAGAGGGTCATGATAGAATGTAATTTATGAAGAAGTATGACAGGTGGTAGTAGATAATTAAAAATATCAACCATGTAAATGGCTAGGAAAGAACCTTCCAGGTAGAGGAAACAGCAAGTGCAAAGATGTTCAGATGAACATAAGCATGATACGTTCCAGAAACAGAAATAAAATCCAGGGTGACTAAAATATGACTGTGAAGAGGAAGTGTGGGAAGGTAGAAAGGAGAAGATTGTTAGGGTGATGATAAGGGGTTTGGATTATAAGTGCAATAGAAAGCTTTTTAAAGGCTATCTGGCCTAATTATTTGTTTTGTAATCATAAAGTTTCTGATACTACTGCTTGATAAAGGTAATTACATTATTGCTAATATTGAATTTGTTCTACAAAAATAGCTATCACTCTACCAATTTATATATTTATATAAATTTAAATAAATACAATGAACAATGTCTGAAATTATTTATTACGCATTTATTTCTTTAAACCCCTTTACCCTTCTTCTTGATATCTCCCCTTCCCTGTATTCTAAGACCCTATATAATTCTGCTTATGCTTCTAATCTGGCCATTCCTATTACTCCTCTTTTCTCTAAAGTGCCATTTGTGTCCCTACTAGGCTCTTTCACTTGAAAATCTCATATATTTCCACAGTTCCACAACACTCCCTATTCTCTCCTCCCCTTGGAGGTAAAGACAAGCATTCCATATTGTGTTCCTAGCTTAGATCAATCAAGAGAAACATAGCCAGTGTATTTCTTTGCCTCAGACATCTCTATGTGGATACTCTCTCAACTGCTCCTGAACTCTATATCCAAAACCTAATTTTTTTTTTGTTTCTTTGAACTAACATTTTTATTAATAGAACCAACTCTATTAATCAATCATTCAAACTCAAAACCACCAATTCACCTTAAATATGTCCTTGTATCTCCTCCTCCATGACTTTATTTCCTCCACTATGCCATTCTACCTACTCATGGCTCATGCATGAACCCTACTTCGCATGCACACATATCCATTCTTTTACTAGGAGTAACATATATTTATGGCTGGAATATGTCTCTTCTTTTCCATTTCCACCTTTATTTTCTTCATTTCTTGAAACTGAAGCTTGTCAGCTAACAAGTAGCTGACAGGTAGGAGGGGGAAATGGCAAATATAATATAGGTGTAGTTGTCATATGTTGCACAGATATACAGAAGAAAGAAGGCATAAAAAATTGGGTTGTTATGAACTGTAGATATCTGTATTTTGCCCCACTATCAGCGGCTTTTGGCAGGCACCAAGATCATGTAGCTTGTAAAATGTAAAATTCGTTCAGTCTCTTATTACTAGTAAATTAGACTCCCATATGGAAGTCATAATTTATTTATAATTTTCAATGTAATATGTTACTAAGATATTGAAAAATGTTTAAGTGTTTTGGTCACATATTGAATGAACAATATCTAGTTAGGAAGAACACAATTGACTCATGCTAATGTTTGTTAAGAATACACATATTATATAATATAATCATGATACAAAAGCTTTCTGTTGCCATAAATTGACTTGACATTTCACTTTATTTTATTTAAGATATGTGGGAATGACCCTTAGCAAGGTTATGCATATATTGTGTGTTTAAACTTTGTTTATACTGAATACTTGTAGATACAGTAATAGTTAAACATCTCAGTTGGGAATTCTAACATTTAAGTTTAGGCAATGAAAAGCAGGGTAGTTTTAACAAAGTGTCTTCTGAAGGAGGAGCAATCTATATCTTCAGAAATACAAAGTCCTCATATCCATTATAATTGGTCTAGACTATCAAGTTTGCATCGGCCCACATGCTTAATAATTTTTCTCTCTAATGCTCTCTCACACTAACATTCATTCATTGTACAACATAGTTTCCATTATCACTTAGGTAAGAAAATATGGAATATTTTTAATTAAGACAGAGTAAAAGAACAATCCTACAAAAAGTCAACAGAAATCTTGTAAAAAGTTATCATATTTCATTAAGTTGATATCATTTTTTCACCTAATTTATTTTTTAAATGATCTAAAGCCATAAGTAGTTTTGATTATAAGAAAACACATTTTATCACTGCTTAGTTTTCACCCATCATTTCCAGAAATAGTTTTATCTTCAGACATCTTCACCTGACATTTGGAAGCTCAAAGCACTCCAGGGTCTGCCAGGTCTAGAATACCAATTTTATCTATGTTCTCTCTCTCTCTTTTTTTTTTTTCATAGAAAATCCATAATTATACATAAATCTGCCAGACATGGGGATTCTGTAACACTGAAACTCTCAAGTTATGGGCATTATCTAGGCCTTGAAAGAGAAATGAGTTTGGTTTATTTGTATTTATTTGGTTTATCTGTAATATAAAACTAGCATTTGGGTCTTGCCTTAATTAAAAAAACAAAACAACATTTTTATACAATCCATTAGAGTTAAAATTATTTCACACTGCTAACAAAAGTTTGAACAGCCTTCTTTTGAAATGTAACTTATTTATGTAAGGTAGTTTAATTTTATATTGTATATCATATAAGTACATTCTTTATTTTTTTATTATCTCACTATATCTCCCAGCAGTGTTTTAATCAATACATGTACACATACCACATTTCAACATGATAGGTGTTAAATGTTAGATGTTTCTATTTATTATTAGCATTTTTTCTCCTTTAACAGCTTTAGCTTCTTTTTCTTTTCTCATTGTATACTCTATTCCAGGTATAAATCTTTCTGAGCCCATCAGGAAGATGGATGAAATGTTAAGCTTTAAAGCAGTAGAACAACCTATTTGGCAGCTTCGATGTACAAGCATTTGGTAGTTATGTTAAATGGGAATGAGTAATTTTTTTAAATTGTATATATAAAGCCAGGTACATTTTTGAAATTTCCTTCAATCACTTATAGTTATTAAACCAATGTAATCTTATTCTTCAAAGCCATTACTGGATGTTTTCAATATTTAAAGCGATAGATGCTTCAGCTATTCAATTTTTATATCTATAATTAATTGATTATACACTTGAAGTAAAACTTCTGTGTAATGAGATTTTCAAACTTGCTAAAAGGAACTATTTCTTTTTTTTACTATCTCTTAATTTTCATTAAAATAATTTCCAAAGCTCACAAATAACATTGGAAACTCATCACTGAGATATAAAATAAAGCATCCTTTGCTGAATAGATATAGATACGATGAGCTTAAAGACACTGAATTTAAAAAAAAAGTTGTCCTCACAAAATATATACAAAGCTAGCCTTCAGTCATATATTTAACTTCTAGATGATTCTATTTCTCTGTTCTGAGCAAGAATAGATGTGGTAGCACAGAAGGTAGCAAATAAAATTGCAGCTACTTTGCTAAAGAAGAGATGTGGCTTTTGCAGATAAAGTAGCAACCACCTGATGTAAATAAAGGGATGGTTCTAAAAACTAGGAAAAATAAGAAGCATTGTATTCAGTTCATTTAGTACAGAAAAGTTGTTTGGAATGTGGAATGCTCTGAATAAAAACGACTAATGGAATTATATTGAGACTTTTCCAATTACATAGTATTTTTTCTCTATTAAAATCTGTTTAATGTTTTATAACTTATAATTTATCTTATTGAATGTTCCCTTTTTAAGAGATGAGCAGCTTGAAGAAGCTGATGTTTGAAGTAAAACAATAATTTATATTTGGCAGTTTTGATGTGCAAGCCTAGGCAGTTTTGTAAAATGGGAATGAATAAATTTTTTAAATTTTATAAACAAAGTCAAGTGCAATTAGAAATTGATTAAAAAAAAAAACTTCCATCATTTTTAGTTTGAAAATTGATACTTTAAACTTACATTTTTTCATTAGATATAAGAATGAAATTGGTCGGGGCGCCTGGGTGGCTCAGTCATTGAGTGTCTGCCTTCCGCTCAGGTCATGATCCCAGAGTCCTGGGATCAAGCCCCACATTGGGCTCCCTGCTCGGCGGGAAGCCTGCTTCTCCCTCCCCCACTCCCCATGCTTGTGTTCCCTCCCTCGCTGTGTCTCTCTCTGTTAAATAAATAAAATCTTTAAAAAAAAAAAAAGAATGAAATTGGTGATATTTACCATATTTGTTTGTTTTGAGAGCCAAAAATCTCAGTTCAAAAATAAGTGTTTTACTAATTCTTATTAGCTCTCATGATCTCCATGCTCACTCTCTTTATTTTCATTGTTTTAATTTTTCTATTTTAATATATTTTTTAAAAAACTGCTTTAAATTCAAACAGAAGGCCCAAATTAAACAAAATGTTATGATTTTGAAATTACAATGATCTACATTAGGTCAGTAAAAATAAATAGACCATTTAATATGAAAAACTTAGAACTGCACCACTTTATACCAAAAACATTAGTTTTTGTGTGATCAAATCTTTTTCCCCCTTCTTAAATTAATTAATTTTTATTTATTTGTTTTTTATTATTAACATATAATGTATTATTTGTTTCAGGGGTACAGGTCTGTGATTCATCAGTCTTACACAATACACAATGCTCACCACAACACATACCCTCCCCAATGTCCATCACCCATCTTATTAGATAACTTCAAAGATAGAAATTTTTAAAAGCAGACTAAAAAAGATACAAGGAAAGAGCTATTTAGGACTTAAAACATTCTATATAGAAAAAAAATAGATACTAGTTCGATTCTCTTCTGCAGCTTAAAACTCTAGTTGTTAAAAATAACACATAAGCGCATGACACATTAAAAGAAAATGGCAAAGCAACAAATTAGTAAAAATAGAAGTCATGACCACACAAGAGAGGCTGTATTTATTTCTTTTCTTTTCTTTTCTTTTTTTTTTTTTGAGATTTTACTTATTTATTTGAGAGAAAGAGAGGTGGGGAGGAGGAGCAAAAGGAGAGGGACAAGCAGACTCCTCCACGCTGGGCACAGAGCTGGATGCAGGGCTTTTCCCAGAACCCTATGATCATGACCTGAGCTGAAGTCAGATGCTTAACTAACTGAGCCACCTGGGTGCTCCAAGAGAGGTTGTATTTTATATGCCAATAGGATCATAAAGATAAATATTTCCTCCTTGTTCCCTTCCTTCCTTCCTTCCTTCCTTCCTTCCTTCCTTCCTTCCTTCCTTCCTTCCTTCCTTCCTTCTTTCCTCCCTCCCTCCCTCCCTTCCTTCCTTTTATCTTCCCTCCTTCTCTTCCTTCTGTCCTTCCTTTCTTTTTCCTTCCTTTCTTCCATTCATTCATCTGTTCATTAAAATACATAGAGTACTTGTGTAAGCAAGCTAAGGCTCATTATGTAGTTGACTCTATTATTGTGAGGTACTGATAATTACCCTTTTTGGTGATCTTAAACATACGTTTTGAAGATTTAGAGAAATAAGAAAATTTATCCCAAATGCCATTTAAACCATTTCTATTCACAACAATTTTTTTTTCCTCCTATAACACATTTTCTGTACTGTCATCCTACAGCACAAAAACCATTTAAAACACCTGCTGGATATCAGAATAAATACTGTTCAAATTCATATCCTTCAAAAGCTTTGTTTAATTTTGAAACTAGTAAGATAGTACTTTAAATAGAGATACCTGATTGCAGTGACCATGTGATATTTTCTTATGCTTCTTCTCTTTAAATCAGCATGTTTTATGATATTATGGAGTCATAACACTTTTAACCCAGCCTATCACTCATTTCCAGAAGTTTAAATTTTTTAAGTAAAAGTCAATATCCTTGTAGAAGTGTAACTAAATAAATCACAATTGTTGCCTTGGCATTTTAATTTTAGGAATTTTTAAAAACTGGATTAATTTATTCATTCTTTTTTTCCAACATTATTCAGTATCTGAATCTAGGATAAATTCTTGTCACCTATAATCTAGGCAAAATTAGAAATTTATAATCATCTAAGAAAAATAAGCAGTGGGACTGTTTCACTAAATGTTTTCAGATGTTAACTATTCTAAAGCAAAGGTTGTTTTGGGTGCCACATTTTGTAAAGAAAACTATTTGCCCAGAGGAGAGGTGTCTGATTAGTTCAGCATCTCAAATCCAAGTCTCATAAGGAAAACTGAAGGAGGTAAAATTGTTTAAACTGAAGGAAAATTTAGCTATGGGGATAAAATATCAGTCTTTGTTTTTTAATCCAAAGATATATGGAAGTAAAATTATTAGTTCATCTGTGAAACTTAAAATGAATAACTAGGGACAATTAGAAGAGGTTAGAGGAACATATTTTAATCCAAGCTAAACACACGCGCGCGCGCACACACACACACACACACACACACGGCATTCTAGGCAAGGAAGGGTAAGGCATAACTTTGGTGGTTATATGGAAAATAAACTTATTTTGAGAAAGCATGGAAGCAAGAAGATTAGATAGAAAGCTATATCATCTGGTAGAACATGTGGCTCTTAATCTCAGGGTTGTGAGTTCTAGCCCCACATTGGGTGTGGAGATTACTTAAAAAAAAATTATTTATTTATTTATGTTATGTTAAGCACCATACATTACATCATTAGGTTTTTTTGGTCTTTTTTTTTTATTATCTTATGTTAATCACCATACATTACCTCATTAGTTTTTGATGTAGTGTTCCATGATTCATTGTTTGTGCATAACACCCAGTGCCCCATGCAGTACGTGCCCTCTTTAATACCCATCACCAGGCTAACCCATTCCCCCACTCCCTCCCCTCTAGAACCCTCAGTTTGTTTCTCAGAGTCCATAGTCTCTCATGGTTCATCTCCCCCTCCGATTTCCCCCTCTTCATTCTTCCCCATAGTCCCTAGTCTCTCATGGGTCAAAATGAGAGAAATCAGATGAGATTGGGTGCATTCAGGGTGGTTACAGAAGGGAGGGGGTGGGGGGTTGGGGAAACCGGTGATGGATATTAAGGAGGGCATGTGTTGGGATGAGTACTGGGTGTTATATGCAACTAATGAATCGTTAAACCCTACAACAAAAACTTATGATGTACTATATGCTGGCTAACTGAACATAACAAAAAAATAAAATAAAATAAAAAGAAAGCTATATCATGACCCAACAGTGAAATCTCACTTGGTTGTGACAGTAATGGAGATGACCAATGTATACATGTTTTGTTAGTATTTTGTAATCAAAAGGATTTGGTGAATGAATGTGGTGAATGAAGGAAAGAAAGAAATGAAGGATTATCTCTAGGACTTTTATTTGAAGCAACTTTGTGAATGGGAGTACTGGTTGCTGGCAATATTGTAGGAGGAATGAGCTTGGGACAGATATCAAGAGCATCCTTTTAGATGGTGCAACTTTGGGACTTGAAATTTTTATTAGATATAGAAGTAATGTCTAGGCAGTTAGATATATGTATTTAGAATTCAAATGAAGTCAAGGCTTGGGATAGAGATTTGAGGATCATCAGCATTTAGCCAATATTTAATACCATGGAATGAGATAAGTGCATCTCAAGAGATTGCAATTAGAGAAGAGAGTGAATTCCAGATAGATATTTTTTTAAATGCCAAAATTGAAAGACCAAGTAATGAAGAGAGAGAGAGAGAATGAGAGAATGGATTAACAGTCTTCTTGGTAGCAAGAAATCTATGAAGTATCAATCTTGGAAGAATGGGATCTTGGAAGATATAGAAAATTCTTTGGAAATTCTTTGGTAATTCAAATTTTCTTATGGAAAATTTAATGCAATTCTTTTCATCAAAAATGGAATTGTAGTTTATATAAAATGATACAATTTATAGAACACTTGTTATTCCCAAAGATACTGAAAGTTATTATATTTTGCTACATGTAAGCATTCTGAGAATGTTAATGTGAAGTAATTTAATACTTTTGAAACACAAGCTTATTATTTCACTCAAAGGGAGACTTGTGATGGTGACTATATCGTCTTAGTTGATTAACTTAGAATTTAGACTAATTTAGAGATTAAAGAAAGGTAACATGAATTTCAAGGGTCATAGATCAATTAGACAATTTAATGATAAAGTGAGATAGTTTACATGCTTATTATATTTGGCTAAACTTAGAGTTGGAATATAATGATTTTTTTCCTTATGTTTTCAAGAGCAGATCTTTAATTCAAATAATGATAATTGATTTCTATGTTACTATTTTTTTAAATATTGTTGGTAACAGACAATAGGTGTTTCATTCAGATTCATGGGTAATTTTTCAAAAAGGCAATAAAAACACTCAGGAAGTAGGGGTATGGGGAGAATCACATTCAATTGATATACGTATATATGTCTAGCTTTCACAATTGATATATGTATATATCTGTCTAACTTTCACAAAATAATCTTGCTTTCTTACCCACCATCATGCTTCTAATGTAGCTGTCACTTGCTTTGACATACTGATCTCCATAACAGTAGACAGCAAGCAGGAGAAACCTCCTATAATTTATTGTGTTTTCAAATATTAGACCATCTAAAAGGCCAAAACAGAGAAAAGGAATTTGGAAATGGGGCGATATTTCAACATAGCAGCACAAAATGCTTATAATGGCTACAAACAAGTGATGTTTGTTTTGCAAGTTTTCCATTGTTTATTTCTGGATATAAGTTCACTTTATTATTATACATTCTACAGAATGGCAGAAACTTGATTAAGAACAATTTAAATTATCATTATAAACAACGATGTTTATCATGGTTTAGATATTAAGATTATGTTATTAAAATTGTATTCTGGATAATTTTACCTTCTGCTACTCATGAAATCAGGTGAAAAATAAATAAAAAGTAAATATTTAAATTGGGAATCTCAGTTATTATTACTTCACAGAAAGAAATTTTAGTGACACAGTATATCTCAATAAAAAAATGCCAGAAATTTTACAAACTATAATATCAACTTTGTAACATGTCACTGATAACAATGGATAACTCTTGATTATATTGCTTAACAAGAAATGTTCTAATACAATAAATTCTAAGGCTAGAATACCTTATTTAACTGACAAGCATTTCTTTCTCATTTTCCATTTCATGAAGTAGATTAAAAATTCTATACATTTCGGGGCGCCTGGGTGGCTCAGTTGGTTAAGCGACTGCCTTCGGCTCAGGTCATGATCCTGGAGTCCCGGGATTGAGTCCCACATCGGGCTCCCTGCTCAGCAGGGAGTCTGCTTCTCCCTCTGACCCTCCCCACTTTCATGTGCTCTCTCTCATTCTCTCTCTCTCAAATAAATAAATAAAATCTTTAAAAAAAAAATTCTATGCATTTGTCCATTCCATATGTGCAAAAATAAGTCCTCATTCTCATAATCCTAAATTTATCTTTATTAAAGTTAAAAGTATTGTGACACCTGGATGGCTCTGTCAGTTAAGCGTATGCCTTTGGCTCAGGTCATGATCCCAGTGTCCTGGGATCGAGCCCCACATCAGGGTCCTTCCTTGCTCAGTGGGGAGCTTGCTTCTCCCTCTCCCTCTGCCTGCCACTCCCCCTGCTTCTGCTGCTCACTCTCATGCGTTATCTCTCTGACAAATAAATAAATAAAATCTTTTAAAAAATAAAATTAAAAGTAAATGTCAATATCCACTGGGCAATTTTCTTGTTATTCTGAAATATATCTAGTTACATGTTTTTGGACTTTTATTTTAGTGTGCTGTCTCCCAGTTAGAGCTCTTTTTGCTCTCTCTCTGTCTTTTTTAGAAATAAAAGACACACCAGCTCACACAACAATCATGACTATACCTCCCACAAATGATGATGATGATGATAGCTATGAGACTGGGACTTTATAGATCATAGAACAAGTGCTTGCTGCTCAACTTATTAGCTGTGTGTTCTTTAGCAAGTTACTTATATACTCTCTTTCAGTCTCTTCAACCTAGAAGAAGGACAAGAATGCAATGCCTAGCTTAAAAAGTGTTACAAGGATGAAATGAAATAATATATGTGAAAACCCTCAGAAACAAGTGCAAGTACTTTGATTCATTTTATTAGTGGTAATGATAGATTTAAGCAGCTATATCATCTTTTATTCTCATCTCTGCTCACAGTGTCTGAGTTTAGGTCCACAGAATGGGTTCACTTTATATAGAAACTCAATGGAGGGCACCTGGGTGGCTCAGATGGTTAAGCGTCTGCCTTCGGCTCAGGTCATGATCCCAAGGTCCTGGGATCGAGTCCCGCATCGGGCTCCCTGCTCCTTGGGAGCCTGCTTCTCCCTCTGCCTCTCTCTCTCTGTCTCTCATGAATAAATAAATAAAATCTTAAAAAAAAAAAAAAAAGAAACTCAATGGATACACATGCCCATAAGAATCTTAACACATCAGCACCCTGAATTAATCACTTAAGCTAATTAACTCTAGCAATTAATATCAAAGTGATTTACATAAGTTGTGAAATATTTATTGCATATTTAGCCAGTATTTTCCACTTGAAAGGGAAATTGGAGAAGTATCCTATGGGATTCAGGAAAGATATAAGTGAGTTATATTGAAGTTAAATAAAGTGGGGAAATGTAGTGATATCATTTAATTATCCACTTGCAGAATACTATGATGATAAATGAAGATAAATTGTGTTTTATAAATATTTGGCCTTTGTATCTTCATTTAAATTGTGCTGAATACAAAAATTATGCATATCCTAAAAGTTGTATCTGTAAATCCAATCTACCATACAATAAACAAAGTATATATGCATACCTAGTTAAATATTAGACTAATTAGCTAAGAAGGAGAAAATAGAGGTTATAATCACAATGATTATTTATAGCAATTAGAATGTCACATGCTAAACACAAACACTATTAAACCAATACCCATTTACTGTTAATGAATATTTTCATTAGGAAAAAAGTACTTTAATGTTTCTTGCTACTAGTTATTCTCAACAAAATATTCATATATATTTTTGAGAGAAGAGTAATGGGAAATTATGTGTTTTTCTTTTTAAATAATATAAATACTATAGTAGGATAAAATAAATGTGAAAGGCTGTATAAATGCACATGTTTTACATACAAAGTGACATTGTGCTTGCTTTCTGACTCTAAGACTTAGACTATTTTATTATTAACGTATCTTTTTTTTTTTTAAAGATTTTATTTATTTGACAGAGAGAGACACAGCGAGAGAGGGAACACAAGCAGGGGAAGTGGGAGAGGGAGAAACAGGCTTCCCGCCGAGCAGAAAGCCCGATGCGGGGCTCAATCATGACCCGAGCCGAAGGCAGACGCTTAACGACTGAGCCACCCAGGCGCCCCCTATTAACGTATCTTTTCAATAGTTTGGAATAGAGCAGGACAAATCTAAAATCGTATACAACTAAAAGTCTTTTTCTCTCATGTAAGCATGGTGATTAAGGTAACATAAAACTAGTGGCTTGTTGACTACGGAAAGGGAGGTCATTTTTAAAAGCAGAGTAAGCTAAAATACCCTTTTCAGATATATTTATAATTCTGTTATATTAATTATAATAATCAATATAAATGAAGTCCATTTGGTGATGTTATTAAGGAAAAAGAAAGTTCTCAGAAAATTAAAATCAGAAAAGGAGTTCAGATGCAAAAATCCATTTGTTTTATTTTTATAACTTGATTTCTACTAGATTTAGTTATTTTTCTAAAAGAAACAAGCTTTCAAAAACAATGTCATATTTTGTACCACATCTAGAAGAAACTATGCCTACTATTGTTTTTAATATTCTCAGCTTTGTTCCTGTCAACTCTTTCTGTCCTGAATTTTAATAAAAACAGTAATAATTACAGAAGACCGTTTTAGAAATAGTAGTTTACACTTATAGTTTGTGTTCACAATTTAGTTAAAAATGGATAATGGCAGAGAGAGTCTGACCAATTAATTTCTCAATAATATCTGAGCTATTTTCAGGATTTTATGTATGTGCTAAATGTCTAACTTCTTAAGAAACTGGGATAAATATTCTTGCTACAATATTTTTGAGGCCAGTAGATGCATTGATTTCAGCTCTATGTGATCTAAAGCTCACACTACAGCACACCCATAGTTATAAGTCCTGTGTCTCTGCAGTTGCCTACAACGATGTTCACTTGGGGAGGATGAGCAAAAGCAGAAAGGTAAAAGTGCCTCTGAAAAAAATTAAAGAGGGGTTTTCTTAGCAAACACCACTTTACGGCTGATTGCATTTCTTTCATGAAGGATGGCATCAGATTGTTAATTGAATGAATTATTTTAATGTACTAGATATATAAAACCTATCACAATTATGAAGACATAAATTAAAACTGTCAACATTACTATACTGGGAGACTATTTTAACTTTAAAAAAGAGAATCAGCAGGGCACCTGGTTGGCTCAGTTGGTTAAGCGACTGCCTTCGGTTCAGGTCATGATCCTGGAGTCCCCGGATTGAGTCCCGCATCGGGCTCCCTGCTCGGCAGGGAGTCTGCTTCTCCCTCTGACCCTCCTCCCTCTCATGCTCTCTGTCTTTCATTCTCTCTCTCTCAAATAAATAAATAAAATCTTTAAAAAAAAAAAAAGAATCAGCATAACTGTTGTCAACATCTTAACAACCACTAACAAAAGGAATGGCTAATTGTGACCTCTTGATCCCTTTAAATTTGGTGATCAATACAAGTGTATTCTTATCATTTTCAAAATCTGAACTGGTCATTATCTGTAGTTAAATCTATCCTAAATGATCACACATTTCTGGAACTGGTCACGATTTTAAACTTGTCTTTTTTTTTTTTTTTTTTTTTACTGAGGTAAATTTATGGTCACCAAAAAACATTTAAGAAAAGAGAGGTTGTATTTTATGTACTGAATGGTAAATTGTTACTAGTACATGATAGAATAAATTATGATAATGATTCATATGTAGTTGTAATAATCAGAACAACTGTGTTTTCAATGTAAACTTCATATAAAATAGTTTACTTATAGTTACATTTCAATATATTTTAGAGGTTAGTCTGTAGGAAGAGCAACAAGGACTAACAACAAGTATTATTTTAAATAATAAATAATTTCCATTTTTATTTATTGTTTGTAACTGATTAAGCTTTTTTTTTTTTTTT
>NW_027721795.1:0-319 GCF_054177405.1 Leptonychotes weddellii | reverse complement strand
ACCTGACATATGGGCAAGTAGAGCAATGGAATAAAGAGAATCATCAACCTTAATTAATTTCAGTTAAAACACATGTCCCCCCTAGTATTACCAATCATGCGATCATATGAATACCTTGTTGGTGTACTGTGTAGGCTCTTGGAAAGGGGCCTTCGGGGGTGAGGGCCCTCAGCCTTCTGCAGCCCTGTGTATGTGCCTCTCTCTGCCCGTGGCGTCCGCTGGGGCAGCATCTTCTCCTTCCCCCCTGCCAGCATCTCATCCTGCTCTTTCCCAGCTCATAGTACTGGACCATAGCTTTGCCTCCTCGGAGTCATTTCTG
>NW_027721794.1:0-319 GCF_054177405.1 Leptonychotes weddellii | reverse complement strand
GGCGATTTCATTTCAGAAATCAGGGGCATGCATGAACGGTGGCCTCATTTGACATTGGGAGGTGACACTGCAGAGGGAGTAAAAGGATCAGGCTTGGACTCAAGTAAAAGGATTTCAGGGCGCCTGGGTGGCTCAGTTGGTTAAGCGACTGCCTTCGGCTCAGGTCATGATCCTGGAGTCCCGGGATCGAGTCCCGCATTGGGCTCCCTGCTCGGCAGGGAGCCTGCTTCTCCCTCTGACCCTTCCCCCTGTCATGTGCTCTCTGTCTCTCTCATTCTCTCTGTCTCAAATAAATAAATAAAATCTTAAAAAAAAAAAA
>NW_027721793.1:0-319 GCF_054177405.1 Leptonychotes weddellii | reverse complement strand
TCTTGGATCCCTTCTTTTTCCTTTTGTCACCAGCATAGCAGGTAGCTAGCTCTCTTTGGGGAGGTCACTTTTCAGAAGGAAACTATTTTGGCCCCTTAGTAGCAATGACAATACCCCCAGCAATGATCTGGTGGGTTTGGGGTTGCGGCAAGGTCCCTGGCTAGACTCATAGCCCCAAGTTAGCCTTGCAGCAAACACAGTGCAGACACTCCCTCCTCAGAATGACCTTTGAAGTGATGCATGGACAGTCAGTGCTGAGATAGCAAGTATGTGCAGGCCAAGAGTCTTCTATGCTTTGAAAAATAATCACTCACTGGAG
>NW_027721792.1:0-319 GCF_054177405.1 Leptonychotes weddellii | reverse complement strand
TTTTTTTTTTTTTTTTAAGATTTTATTTATTTGCGAGAGAGAGAATGAGAGACAGAGAGCATGAGAGGGAGGAGGGTCAGAGGGAGAAGCAGACTCCCTGCCGAGCAGGGAGCCCGATGCGGGACTCGATCCCAGGACTCCAGGATCATGACCTGAGCCGAAGGCAGTCGCTTAACCAACTGAGCCACCCAGGCGCCCCGAGACACTGACTTCTTAATCCCACTAGGCAGCACGAGCATCATCCCCATTTTCAGAGGAAGAAACCGGGACTCAGAGTGAGTGGCAGAGCCGGGGCTAGAGTAAGGCAAGCGAGATACCC
>NW_027721791.1:0-319 GCF_054177405.1 Leptonychotes weddellii | reverse complement strand
CCTTTAAAACATCTGTCTCTGGATGAACTGCTGTTTGAGTGTGAGATCTGCCCTCTTTGTGGGACTGCCTGGTGGTAAACGTGGAGCAATGGGTGGTTGGCCAGACAAGCAGTTGGAAAGACAAGTAGGGAAGAGAGCAAGGACAGGTTACACTTCCTAGGGAACAGTCATCACTGGGTCTGTCAACCGTGATCAGTCTGCCAGGAAAAAGGCCAGTGCTTCACTTCCACTTCCAAATCTCACGTATGATCTTGTGTTTGAAAATTTCACTTGAATAAAGTCAGGAAGAGGGCTAGGAAATGTATTATCCAGCCTTATT
>NW_027721790.1:0-319 GCF_054177405.1 Leptonychotes weddellii | reverse complement strand
CCTTTAAAACATCTGTCTCTGGATGAACTGCTGTTTGAGTGTGAGATCTGCCCTCTTTGTGGGACTGCCTGGTGGTAAACGTGGAGCAATGGGTGGTTGGCCAGACAAGCAGTTGGAAAGACAAGTAGGGAAGAGAGCAAGGACAGGTTACACTTCCTAGGGAACAGTCATCACTGGGTCTGTCCACCGTGATCAGTCTGCCAGGAAAAAGGCCAGTGCTTCACTTCCACTTCCAAATCTCACGTATGATCTTGTGTTTGAAAATTTCACTTGAATAAAGTCAGGAAGAGGGCTAGGAAATGTATTATCCAGCCTTATT
>NW_027721789.1:0-319 GCF_054177405.1 Leptonychotes weddellii | reverse complement strand
GCCTGGGTGGCTCAGTCGTTAAGCGTCTGCCTTCGGCTCAGGTCATGATCCCAGGGTCCTGGGATCGAGCCCCGCATCGGGCTCCCTGCTCCGCGGGAAGCCTGCTTCTCCCTCTCCCACTCCCCCTGCTTGTGTTCCCTCTCTCGCTGTGTCTCTCTCTGTCAAATAAATAAAAAAATCTTTAAAAAAAAAAAAAAAAAAAAGATGATCCTAGCTCCTTCAGTTGCTGCCACAGCTGTATCTCAGGAAGCCCAGCCCTGTGAGGTTGCCGCCCCACACCAGGAGGACGTAGGGAAGGACATCCCATCACCCCATTTCC
>NW_027721788.1:0-319 GCF_054177405.1 Leptonychotes weddellii | reverse complement strand
AAAAAAAATAGAAGATCTTAGCAAAGAAATGGATTATATAAAAGAACAAATTAGAAGTTATAGAAGTAAAACATACAATAAGAGAAATACAGCAACTCATTATCCCTTTTGTTCTACTTTTCAAACTCTTTCAGTTCTTCTTATGTTTTTGTTTTTATTTTTGTTTGGGTAGATACTACACACTCTTTTTTGAAGCCATGATGAAATTTTCTATAATATATTTATAGGTAAATTTGAAAAGTAAGGGGTGATTTCATCTTTATGTAATAGAATGCCTAATTGAGGTTATAACAAATAGATGATTTTTATTTTTTGTTTA
>NW_027721787.1:0-319 GCF_054177405.1 Leptonychotes weddellii | reverse complement strand
ATTATAATAGTGTGTGTCATGCATAGCCTTTATTATGTTTGAAATGCAATCTTTCTAAATCTAGTTTGTTAAGAATTTTTATCATGAAAGGGTGCTGAATTTCAACAAATGCTCTTGCATTATTTATTGGCATAAGTATATGATTTTCACTTTTCATTCTGTTAATGTGATGTATCACATTAATTGATTTGCATGAGATGAACCATTCTTGCATTCCAGGGATAAATCTCCTTTAGTCGTACTGTATGATCCTTTTAATGTGCTGCTGAGTTTCATTTCCTAGTATTTTGTTGAGGATCTTTGCATCTATTTTCATCAG
>NW_027721786.1:0-319 GCF_054177405.1 Leptonychotes weddellii | reverse complement strand
GACTAGAACTACCCTGGACTTTGATATATATTATTACCAGGGCTGTCTGAAATAACAGAACAAAGTCAGATCAGAAGTGCCACACATGTGTTAGCTAATTTCTCTATCCTTCTCATCATCATTATTGCAATTACTATATAAAACCAAGACATCACAACATAGGAAAGTGATCCTTACGTAGAAACAGAATTTTTTTTCAAATGGAGACATTCATTCCCTACCAAAAGCAAGGCATTTCTATTTTTAACATTATTTTTGAATATTTAAGTTCGATCCAAACCATTTAGCTCTGAAAGAGCAAAATGATGACATTAAAAAT
>NW_027721785.1:0-5314 GCF_054177405.1 Leptonychotes weddellii | reverse complement strand
TGGTGCAGCCACTCTGGAAAACAGTGTGGAGGTTCCTCAAAAAGTTGAAAATAGAGCTACCCTACGATCCAGCAATTGCACTACTGGGTATTTACCCTAAAGATACAAACGTAGTGATCCAAAGGGGCACCTGCACCCCAATGTTTATAGCAGCAATGTCCACAATTGCCAAACTATGGAAAGAGCCTAGATGTCCATCAACAGATGAATGGATAAAGAAGATGTGGTATATATGTATATATATATATAATGGAATATTATGCAGCCATCAAAAAATGAAACCTTGTCATTTGCAACAATATGGATGGAACTAGAGGGTATTATGCTAAGTGAAATAAGTCAATCAGATAAAGACAAATATCATATGATCTCAATGATATGAGGAATTTGAGAAACAAGACAGAGGATCATAGGGGAAAGAAGGGAAAAATGAAACAAGATGAAACCAGAGAGGGAGACAAACCATAAGAGACTCTTAATCTCAGGAAACAAACTGAGGTTTGCTGGAGTGGAGGGGGGTGGGAGGGATGGGGTAGCTGGGTGATGGACACTGGGGAGGGTATGTACTATGGTGAGCACTGTGAATTGTGTAAGACTGATGAATCACAGACCTGTACCCCTGAAACAAATAATACATTATATGATAATAAAAAATTTAAAAAAAAAACCTGTACATAAATGTTTATAGCAACCTAATTCATAATAGCCAAAAAGAGGACACAATCCAACTGTTCATCAGTTGATGAATGGATAAACACAATGTGGTGTATTCATACAATGGAATATAATTCAGTCTTAAAATGGAGAACTATGGCATGGTGCCTGGGTGGTTCAGTCAGTTAAGCGTCTGACTTTGGCTTGGGTCATGATCCCAGGGTCCTGGGAGCGAGCCCCACATCGGGCTTCAAGTTCAGTGGGGAGTTTGCTTCTTCCTCTCCCTCTGCCCACCCCCCCCCCACCTCGTGCTGTCTCTGCCTCTCTCTCAAATAAATAAATAAAATCTTTTAAAAAATAAAAAAGGAGTAGTATGGAGTCATTTCAGCCCCACTCACACCCTTGGGTGTGTACCCTTAGGAAGGTATTACCTGCTCCACCATATTCAGAGATGCTGCCCATAACACACACAAATATAAACAAGTCTTATTCAAAGAGACCTTTTAGGTTATTCTTTCATTTATTGCCCCAAGACATAGGGGTCTAAATAGCAAGTGGGTCTACCCAACTATATTTCTCACATGGGTCTCCTGACTAAGAGTATTATATCAGAAAAAGAAATAAATAAAAATAGAGGTAAGACCCCACAATATAAAATAACATATTTAACTCACTGATCAGTTATTTAAATATAAACATAATATAATGGTATTTATTTATTTATTCACATCAACTCTCATTAAACTGGCCAATGCCTTGTATCGTATCATTTCTTTTTTCTTTTTTTTTTTTTTTTTTTTGAGAGAGAGAGAGCATGTGTGTGTGTATGGGAAGGGAGACAGCAGAAAAAGAGGGAGAGAGAGAATCTTAAGTAGGCTCCATATTCAGTACAGAGCCCAATGTGGGGCTCCATCTCACAACCCTGAGATCATAACCTGAGCCGAAGTCAAGAGTCAGATGCTTAACTGACTGAGCCACCCAGGTGCTCCAACCTTGTATCATTTCTGACACCCTCATTATAGAAATGCTCACTCTCGAGCACTTTCCCAGTTTTCAGACATTACTGATTCACAAGATTTCCATAGCTCTTTATATTCTGATTACTATTAACTTGGATTGTGTGACTCTGAACAATAGTAGAATGTAAAGGTGGTCATACTCCTTGGAAAAGCCTTGCAAAATTGCCTGCTACTGGTGCTTAGGGGAAGCATTCCCTTCCTCTACTGCTGTAGTTATGGAGGCTTTCTGATGATTACAATGGTATTTTCCCCAAGGAAGGAGGCTAGTTTCAGGTGCAATTCATGCCCCAAAATACTTCCCCTTCCAATTTTCCTGACCAGTTTCTTATTTAAAAGAACAACAAAATCTTATTACTTTCCTGTTACATACTTGAATATTTTCCACCCAGAGGAATTGTTTTCCATCCATGTATCTATGAACCATGTGAGTAATGATGAAATAAACATATAAATTCCGAGGCACCCTGTCATCTTGTATACGCATAGGTACTTATTTTGCATAGTTCAATGCTGTTGGCAACTCTGCATTTTTATTTCAGAAACCTTCACACACAAAAAAATGTGTGTGTACCTAGCCTCTATGTGCCCTCATCCCTGAATATTTCTGATGGTTCTTAGGCTAAATCACTTTGTTTTTGAGTTTCAACTTTAAGCTTCTTACAGATAATACATATTCCCAAAGTCTCAGCTTAGAAATGCTAGATTTTGTATTCTCTTCATATTTTTTCTGTTCATTTAAAAAATGTAACACGCCTGAGTTCTATTGTGTGAAACTGGAATCATTATTTTTAGGGATGGTATCTCAACAAAAATGAAATCCAACACTCTCAGCTGAAGAACATTACAATACATCCCCAGATGACTGCTTCTAACTTAACGCCATGAGATGGTATTAAGAAGCAGTGTGAGAAAAAAAAACTATATTTGAAAATGCTCATCTTTCTACTGATGTAAAGAGGTTACATCTGCCTTGAATATAAAGGAAATGGCAGGCATATTCTTGTGGTTAGCTGAATTCCCCAGCCCTGGAAAGGAATGTGTTCAGTTTATATATGAATCTCTGGATTCATACATAGGCCATGGATTTTTCAATTTAAGTTAAAGGATAAACCAAGATTTATAAAACTCTTATTTTTTTTCCCATCAGTCATTGAATTCTAACTTTGTCACAAGGATTCTATCATCTTCACTTTTTTCACTTATATGTACCAGAATTAGCTATCATTTTGACACTAATTTGTTTATGGAATTAAGAATTGGAGTCCTGGAGTTTTCCACAGATACTCCTGGTGCTACATTAAGCTCCCAGATGAAGTAACAGTCAAACTTTGGACAATGACCGTTTGCTTAGCAACCCTTCCTCATCTCCCAAGACTCTATGCTACAGCTATTATGAAACCTACTTTAGGGTCCATGGTAGTGGAGGCTGTGGCTATGGAGACTTAGGGTGTGGCTATCACTGGGGCTTTGTAGTTCTGGGGCAAGTCAACGAACATGGTTAGGGTGGGTATTGATATGGCTGCTGTCATCCATCATGCTATGACAAAACAAATCTATTGCTTCTTTTGAAAATCTTGACAGCTTATGGGGTGCCTGGGTGGCTCAGTCAGTTAAGCTTCTGATTCTTGATTTCAGCTTAAGTCATGATCTCAGGGTCTTGAGATCAAACCCCAAGTCAGAAGAGCGGGGCAAGTTGGGCCCCACGCTGAGCTCGGAGTCTGCTTAAGATTCTCTCTCTCCCTCTCCCTCTGCCCCTCCCCCTGCTCGCTCTTTCTCTCTCTCTCTCAAATAAATAAAATCTTTAAAAAAAAAAAAAAGAAAGAAAAGAAAATCTTGACAGCTTAAAACAATTCCCTAAGAGATTCATCAGCTCAATTTCACATAAGAAAGTCTCTTCTTCTTACCCACCATTTGTAACTGGTGATCCCCTCCCCATTGTCTAGGAACCCCACATTGCTGTCTACCATGAACACAGGAGTCAGCCTACATCCATCACTCAGATCAGGCTCCCCTGGGATCTCAAACAATTGAGTATTTGATTTGCAATTGTCAACATTTAATTGCAGCTCCTCTTGTTAAAATTATTTTTAACTCTGCTGTCACCTATTTCTCCTGTACCCATATCTCCAAATGTTTACATTTTCACTTTTTCAATGAAGATGCTTAATCTTCTCTAGCAAGCATTGTTTGCTATTTGTGTTTATTCCCTTCAACGGGCTTCTTGTGCTCTAGATACATCATTCTGAGTCCAAACATGAGTTTCTCTTTACTGGAGCTGCAAGTGACAAATGCCCCAGGAATGGCTGAGAATATGTGTGAAGAAATGGAGTTACTTAATGTCTAGTGGCTTCTTATTGAAAAAGGGATGAATTCCAATTTCTTAACTTTTTTTCTCATGAGAAAATGTACTTTCCTTCCACTCTTGCTTCCAAACACATTAGACATATAAAATATGTACAAATTTAAAAAGCCAGAGATAGTTAACATGGAACACAGTCCTGTATTTATTTCCTGGGACTGCCATAACAATGTACCACACTCTGGGTGGATTGAAACAACACAAATTTATTCTCACAGTTCTGGAAGACAGAAGTCTAAAATCTAGGTGTCTGCAGAGCTATGCTCTCTCTGAAGTCTCCAGGGGAGAATCTGTCCCATGCCTTTCTCCTAAGTGTTGCCAGCCATCTTTGATGCTCCTTGGCTCATAGATACATCACTCCAATCTTTGAATGTATAAATGAGAAACATGAAATGATTAGAACCTAAATGTTCTTACAAAATATTGCATGCACATGACTCTTTCATACTATTTTGACCTAATGAAAGTTACTTCCAAAAGTGATAGCATGAACACTAACACATCTCCCCATGTGACATCAAAGATGACCTATAATGCCATTATCCTGTGTTGCATCCCAAAACAACCTGAATGATGACAATGATTCTGTCATGGGCTGTCAGTTGAATGGAAAGTACTAACCTGACTCAGGGCTTATTCTAATTCTGAGAGCACATATTTACATAAATAAAGTGTAAGTTATCTGGAGCAATAAAACTTCATCATCCAGTGCAGTTCCTTTATGTGACACAAAAACAGATCCCTGTGGGAATCACAGGGTCCAATAAAACATAATAGATTATAAAATTATAAAAGATGCCAGACTTGCTTAGTTAGATAAGTTTGTTAGGAACCTGATTTAGTTTCACTTCCTCATGGGTGTACCAGAAGACAAATTATCTAACTAACACAACTGGGGGTTATAAAATCCAACATTACTTCTTTGAGAATAGGTCTTTCAGCCAGTTTTATTTCAAGGTATGACAGAGTGAGATGAATCTGTGGTCTTGGCTCCTTAGGAGCTGCTAAACTGAGGCTAAGGAAGGGGGAAGCTAATAAGAAATAATGGAGCATCACCACATTGTGAAACTTTTACATCAGAGTATGTCATTGTTTGGATGTATAAGAGGTTACAAAATTTATAAGACAGAAAATAGGGGGGCGGAGCAAGATGGCAGAGGAGTAGGAGACCTGAATTTCGTCTCCTCTCAGGAATTCAGCTGGATAGGGATCAAACCATTCTGAACACCTACAAACTCAACAGGAGATTGAAGAAAAGAAGAGCAACAACTCTCTCATCAGA
>NW_027721784.1:0-319 GCF_054177405.1 Leptonychotes weddellii | reverse complement strand
CACGAACAATGAATCATGGAACACTTCATCTAGAACTAATGATGTAATGTATGGGGATTAACATAAGAATAAAAAAAAAAAAAAGAAAAGAAAAAAAATAAATAAATAAAAGCACAGGGACACCCAGCTGGCTCAGTCAGTAGAGCATACAACTGTTCATCTCAGGGTTGTGAGTTCAAACCCCATGTTGGGTGTAGAGATTACTTAAAAATAAAATATTAACAATAAATCATGGATCACTACATCAAAAACTAATGATGTATTCTATGGTGACTAACATAACAAAATAAAATAAAACAAAATAATAATAATAAAATAA
>NW_027721783.1:0-319 GCF_054177405.1 Leptonychotes weddellii | reverse complement strand
AAGCTACTCGTCTATATCCATCCAAGCAAGAGAAGGGCCATCCGATCCCAGAATCCCACTTGGAGGCTGCTTCCCGGTGCTACTCATGGTTCGAATTACTTTTTATTGGGATTTGCAACGGGAAACAGATGGGCACACCCAAAGGATGGCGTGGGGAGTGCAGGCAAGGATGAAAGACACCTGTGAGAGATGGAGAAGCTGCGCTAAGCACAAGCGAGATGTTTCTACCAAGAAGAAAATGCAGGAAGTGGCTCCTGACCCCGTGGGATCTACACCTGAAGACGAGGGTATGTTCGGAGACGCCCAGTGGACGCCTGAA
>NW_027721782.1:0-319 GCF_054177405.1 Leptonychotes weddellii | reverse complement strand
CTGCGGTGCCTCGCAGAGGAGTCTCCTAATGACTTTCAGCAAATGACAAGGGGTTGGAAGTGGCGGCTTACAGGAGAAAGATCAAGCACAGCGATCTCGTTACCAGGTTGTCAAGGGGAGGGAGCAAAGCGGCAGGGAGGGCTGCTCAGGATATTCATTTGGGCCAGGAGCAGAAGTGTGATCCGGAGGCCGAAGGGAAATGTGTCCTGATGGAGAAGGAAGAAAAGGCCGCACAGTGAGACAGTGGTCTGGCCTCTCCGCTGCGCAGAGGGAGGGAGACAGGGCGGAAGGCGGTGGCTGTTCTGTGGATGGGACATCT
>NW_027721781.1:0-319 GCF_054177405.1 Leptonychotes weddellii | reverse complement strand
ACGAAGTGGGGAGCTGTGATTCCATGGGCAGATATTGGAGGATAAACGGCAGCAGGCAGGTGCCTGGACATGGGGATCCTACACCGCAGGTGAGCGACAGCCTCATGCGCTGGGGACGGGGCACAGACTCGCAGACTGGTAGTGGTGGGGAAAGGACTCTAGGGCAGCCCCTGGGGCAAAAACCCGGAGTGGCAGGGTCATGCGAACTGGGAGCGGCTGGTGGTTTTAGAAGTACAAAGGGCAGAGACGTGCCCCGACCTGGAGGCAGGACTGGGGGCGCTGCAGAGGAGCGCACAACCCAGGACGCTGCAGTTTATAG
>NW_027721780.1:0-319 GCF_054177405.1 Leptonychotes weddellii | reverse complement strand
TGTCTTCCCTATTCAGAACGACAAATCCTCCACCCCTGGGCTCAAGTCCAACACACCTACTCCGAGGAACGATGCCCCGACTCCAGGCACCAGCACGACCCCAGGGCTCCGGTCGATGCCGGGCAAGCCTCCAGGCATGGACCCGATAGGTATAATGGGTAGGCACGAAGGGGCTGGGGTGACGGTGCTGGAGGGCGGGGTCTACCGCGGGCCAGGGCTGGAGCCACACAGCTAGGCCAGAGCACTAGGAAGTATGCGGGAGTTGGGGCTGTCCCGGGGCCTGCCTCCAGGGGGACTCCACGGTCAGGTTTGAGGAGGA
>NW_027721779.1:0-319 GCF_054177405.1 Leptonychotes weddellii | reverse complement strand
GCCCTGAGCAGGGAGCCTGGCGGGGGGGGGGGGGGGGGGCTCGATCCCATGACCCGATATCATGACCTGAGCCAAAACCAAGAGTTGGAAGCTTAACCGACTGAGCCCCCCAGGCGTCCCCCACTGTGGACATATTTTTAAACCTGAACATAAGGAGTTTAGGTGCTGGAGGTGTGGCAGGGGGAGGGGTGTGTAGTTTGATTCAGGAGTTTAGCTGGGAGGGGGCAGTTAGATTCAGGAGTTTCACTGTGGGAAGGGAGGTCCAGAGAGGTTTGCCCCTGTCCTAATTTAGGACTCAGAGCCTGATGTTGGAACCATG
>NW_027721778.1:0-319 GCF_054177405.1 Leptonychotes weddellii | reverse complement strand
TCCTCCATGAGAAGATCACCATTGGCCATGCTTTTTACACATACAAATAATGTCTCTCTTTTTTACCATCAAGCTACATGCATCCTTCCCTTGACATTCTATCCTGACTGATTTCTTATCTCATGTAATATTTTAAGACAGCATTTTAATTGCTGTGAAGTATTTTGTCACCTACAGGTATCATATTTCATTAATAGCATGCTGTTTTGTTGGACCTGTGGATTCTTCCCACTTCTTAATTCTTTCATGGAACTCCTTGTATAAAAATCTTGCCTGCATATTATTATTTTAGGATAACTTCCTAACTATTTAATAATGA
>NW_027721777.1:0-319 GCF_054177405.1 Leptonychotes weddellii | reverse complement strand
CCGCGAGCGGATCCACAGGCTCTGGTCACCGCGGCGGATGCGGCTCGCGCCCTGCTTGTACACAGAGATGATGTTCACCGTGAACTTCCACCAGTCCCCTGCCTTGTCCGCCTTCAGGATGTGGATCTGGACCGCTGCAAGGAAGCACAGGCGGGAGAGTGGGCCCCGGGGCCGAGCAGTGCCGCCTGGGCACCCCCCCCCCCACACACAAACCCCCGGCTCCTGTGGTCAGGTGGCCCCTGCCTGCTCGAGCCCTCTCGGAGCCGAGGACCGGGCGGCCGGTCTGATGGAGAAGGCACAGCTGGGAAGGGACGGCACA
>NW_027721776.1:0-319 GCF_054177405.1 Leptonychotes weddellii | reverse complement strand
AAGCAGAGAAAGTCAATTATCATATGGTTTCACTTATTTGTGGAACATAAGGCATAGCACGGAGGACATTAGGAGAAGGAAGGGAAAAATGAAGCGGGGGCGGAAATCGGAAGGAGAGATGAACCATGAGAGACTATGGACCCTGAGAAACAAACTGAGGGTTTTAGAGGGGAGGGGGCTGGGGGGATGGGTTTGCCCAGTGATGGGTATTAAGGAGGACGAAAACAATGAATCGTGGATCACTGTATCGAAAACTGGTGATGTATTGTATGGTGACTAACATAACATAATAAAATAAAATTTAAAAAAAAGTTATTTT
>NW_027721775.1:0-319 GCF_054177405.1 Leptonychotes weddellii | reverse complement strand
TATAGATATATCTATTATGAACAGTCTCTCCGTGTTAGAGATACCAGGACACAGCACTGGGGCTATTAATGTGACTTGCTTTGCTAGAAAAGAAAATGGCTTGATTGCTTTTAAAGAATGAAAAGAAATGATTTTATAATGTTTAGGCCCTGGCAAAATTTTTACTTGATCATTTAAATCTGGAGTCATTTTTTTTTTTAAGATTTTATTTATTTGACAGAGAGAGACAGCGAGAGCAGGAACACAAGCAGGGGGAGTGGGAGAGGGAGAAGCAGGCTTCCCGCCGAGCAGGGAGCCCCATACGGGGACTCGATCCCGG
>NW_027721774.1:0-5314 GCF_054177405.1 Leptonychotes weddellii | reverse complement strand
TAGTGCCATTGTATTGCCTGTAAGGTGACTGTTACTGTATATTGTCTGTGTTCCTTTCTGGTCTATGGTACTTTTAAACTCTTTCTTTGCTTAGAGGACCCCTTTCAAGATTTCTTGTAGGGCTGGTTTTGTGTTTGCAAATTCCTTTAGTTTTTGTTTGTCCTGGAAGCTTTTTATCTCTCCTTCCATTTTCAATGACAGCCTAGCTGGATATAGTATTCTTGGCTGCACATTCTTCTCATTTAGTGCTCTGAAGATATCATGCCAGTCCTTTCTGGCCTGCCAGGTCTCTGTGGATAGGTCTGTTGCCAATCTAATGTTTCTACCATTGTAGGTTCCAGATCTCTTCTCCTGAGCTGCTTTCAGGATTTTCTCTTTGTCTCTGAGACTCGTAAGTTTTACTATTAGGTGTCAGGGTATTGATCTATTTTTATTGATTTTGAGGGGGTTTCTCTGTACCTCCTGGATTTTGATGTCTCTTTCCTTCTCCAAATTAGGGAATTTCCCTGCTATAATTTGCTCCAATATACCTTCTGCCCCTCTCTTTCTTTTTCTTCTGGGATCACAATTATTCTAATATTGTTTCATCTTATGGTATCACTTATCTCTTGAATTCTGCCGTCCTGATCCAGTACTTGTTTATCTCTCTTTTTCTCAGCTTCTTTATTTTCCATCGTTTGGTCTTCTATATCACTGATTCTCTCTTCTGCCTCATTTATCCTAGCAGTTAGAACCTCCATTTTGATTGCACCTCATTACTAGCCTTTATGATTTTGACTTGGCCCCATGTCCCAGAAAAGCCTGAGCTCTTAATTTAAGAATAGGACCTTGAGTCCCCCAAATCTGTTATTTCATCTATTTGGGAAAAAATGGTCAGGGTAACTATTCTGCTTTTTTCCATGCTTTTTTCAAGCCCAGCTAATATCTTTAAAATCGTCATTCTGAACTCTAGTTCCAACATCTTACTAATGTCCATATTGATTAGGTCCCTGGCAGTTGGTACTGCCTCTTGTTCTTTTTTTTTGAGGTGATTTTTACCATCTTGTCATTTTGTCCAGAGGAATATAGATTAATGAGAGAACAAAATGCTAACAGGGTAACAATGACCCCAGAAAAGTTTACACTAAACAAATCAGAAGAGATCTGAAACTGGGGGAAAAGAAAGGGAAAGAAAGAATAAAGAAAGAAAGAGAAAAAGAAAGGATAAAAAGAAACAAACAAGCAAGCAAACAAACAAACAAAAAACCGAATATGGTCAAATATGATCAGGCTGGTGCATAGATCACTGCCACACACTAGAGTTTGGGCATATTGTGTCTGTTAGAAGAAAGTGCCACCAAAAATTTTAAGGAAAGAAAAACTTATATATGTACAAAAATAAGGGTAAATTCGATGAAGTGATGGAATATGTCTGTAAAGATGAAAATTGTAAAATATTTTATAAAAGGAATTGATAAGATAAGAAGTTGATTGAAAAAAGAAAGAAGAGGATATAAAAAAGAAAAAGGGAGAGAATGTGATCAGGTAGGAGACTAGAACAAAGACATACACTAGAGCTTTAAGATATATTTTGGTCTGTTAGAAGAATCTGTATCCCAAAATTTTAAAGAGAGAACAACTTATATGTATATACCAAAAATATGGTTAACTACTATGAAGGGATAGAATATGACTCTAAAAATGAAAAATAAAAAAGAATTTTTATAAAAGGGAAGATAAGATATTGGTTGAAAAAGGGAAAAAGAAAAATTCAAAAAAAAAGGAAAAGAAAAAGTTAAAAAAATTGACTTTGAAAGACTAAAGAATCATGGGATCAGATATGATCAGGCTGGTGCATAGATCAGTGCCACACACTAGATTTTGGGTGTATTATGTTCTGTTGGAAGAAAGTGCCTCCCAAAACTTTAAAGAAAGGAAAACTTATGTATGTACAAAAATAAGGGTTCATACAATGAAGGGATGGAATATGAATGTAAAGATGAAAATTATAAAAAATTTTGTAGAAGGAATTGATAAGAAGTTGTTTGAAAAAAGAAAGAAGAGGATTTAAAAAAGGAAAAAAGAAAGGGGGAGAGAATGGCAGGAGACTAGAAGAAAGCCATACACTAGAGATTTAGGGTATATTTTGATCTGTTAGAAGAAACTGTATCTCAAAATTTTAAAGAGAGAACAACTTATATATATATGCCAAAAATATGGGTAACTACTATGACGGGATAGAATATGACTCTAAAAATGAAAAATAAAAAATGTTTTTTAAAAAAGGGATTGATAAGATGTTGGTTGAAAAAGGGAAATAGAAAAATTCAAAAAAAAAATTAACTTTGAAAAACTAAAGAATCATGGCAAAAAAGCCATGAATTCTATGTGCAGTATTCCCCTAGCACTGGAGTTCTGCCGTTCTCATTGATCAGTAAACTTGGTCTTGGCTGGCTGTTCTTGCTGATCTTCTGGGGGAGGGGCCTGTTGCCGTGGTTCCCAATTGTCTTTGTGAGAGGCAGAATTGCCCCGCCCTTGCTGGTACGGGCTAAGTAATCTGCTCAGGTTTACTCTCAGGAGCTTTTGATCCCTGCAAGCTTTCCGTACAACTATGGAGGACGAGAGTGAAAATGGCAGCCCCCAATCTCTGGCCCAGAGGAGCTGAGAACTCGAGGCCCCACTCCTCAGTGAGCCCCCAGAGAAAAGCAGTCAATCACTCCCGTCTCCCTCTTCTCCAGCCAGACTCCATGCTCACCCGGCCTGTTCCTGAGTGTTTCTATCTCTGGCACATGAACCGTGTGGAGTCTCCAAACCCAGCAGATTCCTGCAGTGAGCTCCCATGCCACTCCTCCCAAGGGATGAAGGGGAGTCTCCCTGGATCTGCTGCTTGTTGGGTCCCTGCTGGAAGAGCAGTGGCCTGACTGCACCGTGGATCATGGTTTCTGATAATCCTGAGCTGAGTGCCCACTCCTCGGCTCCGTCTCTGCAGCTGGCTTCCCTGCTCCAAAACCTGGGAGTTCTGCTGTACTCAGGCACCACCAGTCTTTCTGTGACCCCAAGGGTCCTGAGACCACACTGTCCCGCAAGGGTTCCACCTCCCCCGTTTAGCCACTGGATGGACGTCCCTCAGCAGAGCGGACTTCTAAAAGTTCTGATTTTGTGCTCTGCTGCTCTATCACTTGCCAGTAGCGGCTGATAGAGGCCCTCTCCCCTGCTGACTGTCATCCCGAATATCCCCTCAGATTCACTTCTCCGCACATCCCATCGTCCATAAACTGGTCATTTTTCTGTTCTGCTATTCTTTTCTTTGATCTCCTGTTGAGTTCGTAGGTGTTCAGAATGGTTTTATCCCTATCTAGCTGAATTCCTGGGACCAGACAAAATTTAGGTCTCCTACTCCTCCGCCATCTTGCTCCTCCCTCCTGTTTTTCTCTTTCAACATTTCCTTGGAGAGTCACCATCTTTTCTGATTCCACACAAATTTTAGGATTGTTTGTTCCTACACTTTGAAAAATGTCATTGGAATTTTGATCGAGATGGCATTGAAGATATAGATTGCTCTGGGTAGCATAGACATTTTAACAATGTTTATTCTTCTGCTCCATGAGCACGGAATGTTGTTCCATTTTGTGTGTGTGTGTCTTATTCAATTTCTTTCACGAGTGTTCTGTAGTTCCTAGAGTATAGATCCATTACCTCTTTGATTAGCTTTATTCCGAGGAATCTTATGGTTTTTGGTGCTATTGTAAATGGAATTATTTCTCTAATTTCTCTTTCCTACTGTTGCATTGTTAGTGTATAAGAAAACAACAGTTTGCTGTGCATTGATTTTGTATTCTGCCACATTACTGAATTGCTGTATGAGTTCTAGTAATTTGGGGGAAGAGTCTTTTGAGTTTTCCACATAAAATATCATGTCATCTGTGAAAAGAGAGAGTTTTCCTGCTTCTTTACCAATTTGAGTACTTTTATTTCTTTTTGTTGTCTGATTGCTGTGGCTAGGACTTCTAGTACTATGTTGAACAATAGTGGTGAGAGTGGGCATCCTTGACGTGTTCCTGATCTTAAGGGAATGGCTCTCAGCTTTTCCTCATTGAGGATGATATTTGCTGTGGGTTTTTCATAGATGGATTTTATGAACTTGAGGAATGTTCCTTCATTCCCTATACTCTGAAGAGTTTTAATCAAGAAGGGATGCTGTATTTTGTCAAATGCTTTTTCTGCATCAATTGAGAGGACCATATGGTTCTTCTTTCTCCTCTTATTAATGTATTATATCACATTGATTTGCGAATGTGGAACCACCCTTGCATCCTGGGGATAAATCTCACTTGGTCGTGGTGGATGATCCTTTTAATGTATTGTTGGATCCTATCAGCTAGGATTTTGTTGAGGATTTTGGAATCCATATTCATCAGGGGTATCTGTCTGAAATTCTCCTTATTCCTGGGGTCTTTGCCTGGTTTGGGGATTAAGGTAATGATGGCCTCATAGAATGAGTCTGGAAGATTTCCTTCTGTTTCTATTCGTTGAAACAGCTTCAGGAGAATAGGTATTATTTCTTCTTTGAATGTTTGGTAGAATTCCCTAGGGAATCCATCAGGCTCTGGGCTCTTTTTTTATGGGAGGATTTTGATCAGTGCTTCAATCTCATTACTGGTTATTGGTCTATTCAGGTTGTCAATTTCTTCCTGTTTCAGTCTTGGTAGTTTATAGGTTTCAGGAAGGCATCCATTTCATCCAGGTTGCTCAGTTTATTGGCATATAGTTGTTGATAATAATTTCTAGTAACTGTTTCTCTTTCCTTGGTGTTTGTCATGGTCTCTCCCCTTTCATTCATAATTTTATTAATTTGGATGCTTTCTCTTTTCTTTTGGATAAGTCTGGCCAGTGGTTTATCGATCTTATTAATTCTTTCGAAGAACCAGCTTCTAGTTTCATTGGTCTGATCTACTGTGTTTCTGGTTTCTAAATTCATTAATCTCTGCTCTAATCCTAATTATTTCTCTTCTAATGCATGGCTTAGGCATCGTTTGTTTCTTTTTCTCTACTTGTTTCAGGTGTAGAGTTAATTGGTGAATTCAGGATTTTTCTATTTTTTTTGAGTGAGGCTTGGATGGCTATGTATTTCCCCCTTAGGACCACCTTTGCAGTATCCCATAGGTTTGGACTGATGTGTTTTCATTCTCATTGGTTTCCATGAATTGTTTAAGTTCTTCTTTGATTCCCTGGTTGACCCAAACATTCTTGAGCAGAGTGGTCTTTAGCTTCCAAGTGTTTGAATTTCTGCCAAATTTTTCCTTATGATTGAGTTCCAGTTTTAAAGCATTATGGT
>NW_027721773.1:0-319 GCF_054177405.1 Leptonychotes weddellii | reverse complement strand
GTTTCTGATGAGTAATCAGTCATGTTTGCCTTTGTTCCTCCAGCTGCTTTTAAGATTTTCTCGTCGTTCTTTTGAGCAATTTATGACAATGGGCCCTGTATGGCTTTCTTCATGTTTCTTGAGCTTATAGTTTGTTGAGTTCTTAGATCTGTGGCTTTGTAGCTTTTATCAGATTTTCAACCATGATTTCTTTTTTTTTTAATTAATTTTATTTTATTATGTCAGTCACCATACATTACATCATTAGTTTTTGATGCAGTGATCCACGATTCACTGTTTGTGCATAACACCCAGTGCTCCATGCAGAACGTGCCCTCCT
>NW_027721772.1:0-319 GCF_054177405.1 Leptonychotes weddellii | reverse complement strand
CACGCACACACCACACACACACCACACATACCAAACACACACACCACACCACACTACACACATACACTCGGCCCCAGGCCTCTGAGCCCAGAGCAACAGTTACTGACTAAACAATCTGGCTTTTCCTCACGTACTCTGTAAGAAATATAAAGGTAAATGTGATTTTTTTCTAAAACACACCAGACCCGAACTGGCAAAGGAAAGCTGAGCTCTGCACAAAGCCCACTGGTAAGCCGATACACATGATCTCACTTTTTAAGGAATTCCTGAAAACTCTTTTCTTTCAGATGTGATCCGAATAAGCACTGAATGTTTATCA
>NW_027721771.1:0-319 GCF_054177405.1 Leptonychotes weddellii | reverse complement strand
TAGCACATACTTTATATGTGCTAACCACTTTATCTTTGCAAATATTAAAAAGTCTGACTTTGTAGAACTTACAATTTTGTTGAGAATAGTATTATTTAGAGTTCGATCACCATCTCTTCATTAACACAAATTGCTATTCTTAGGGCATGAGAAAGGTCAGTTCTTTTTTGTAATGCCTGTTATTTTGCAGTGAGTATGTGGTTTTACTCCTATGCAGGTTATCTGTACTTTAAGCTCATCTATGACTTCTTGTGTTTTAGGTAGTATGTTTAAGAATTCTTCCCAAGATATAATCAACCCCTACATTCATAGCTTCTCT
>NW_027721770.1:0-319 GCF_054177405.1 Leptonychotes weddellii | reverse complement strand
CCCTAGTGTAGATTTTTGGCATAATTTTCAAAGATGAGTTCACTATATATATGTGCATTTACTTTTGGGCTCTTTATTCTATTGCCCTAGGATTATTAGTACCCTGTTGTTTTGAATACTATAGCTTTGTAATTAGTTTGAAATCATAAATGTGCTGCCTTCAGCTTTGATCTCTCTCACTATTGCTTTGGCTTTGGCCTTTGGTTGACTTGGTGGCAGGGGTGCCAGTGTCCCCTGTGGAGCCGGCAGCCGGAGTCTGTGCCGAGCAGGGACTGCAGGAGCACGCGCCCTGTGGCTGATGGAGGTAGCCCCAGCCCTT
>NW_027721769.1:0-319 GCF_054177405.1 Leptonychotes weddellii | reverse complement strand
TGATGGGCTCAAAACATTAAGAATATTCCTGCAAAGAAGTTGTTAGTTGGAAATGAAGTGCCTGGGTACAATAATCATATGTATGATTAAAATATGTAAAACATATATAAAAACAAGAACACTGCAGTGAAGGACCACCACAGAATGTTAAGGGGAAACTGTCGGTAATATGGGGGCAAAAATGAATAATTTTAAATTTTTAGAATTCTAAGCAGTTACTAATATAAGGTTGGAAAATAAGAAATAATGACACAGTTACTTTTTTTTTTTTATACTCTCAAATAGTCAACATTTAGCAACAGGGTGACTTCTGTAAGGT
>NW_027721768.1:0-319 GCF_054177405.1 Leptonychotes weddellii | reverse complement strand
TTTTTTTAAAGATTTTATTTATTTATTTGAGACAGAGAGAATGAGAGAGACAGAGAGCACATGAGAGGGGGGAGGGTCAGAGGGAGAAGCAGGCTCCCCGCCGAGCAGGGAGCCCGATGTGGGACTCGATCCCGGGACTCCAGGATCATGACCTGAGCCGAAGGCAGTCGCTTAACCAACTGAGCCACCCAGGCGCCCTAAATCTGAGGTATTCTATAATTACTTTAAATTCGGATAAGAATGAAGCAGGGGTGCCTAGGTGGCTAGTTGGTTAAGCGTCTGCTTTTGGCTCAGGTCATGATCTCAGGGTCCTGGAATT
>NW_027721767.1:0-319 GCF_054177405.1 Leptonychotes weddellii | reverse complement strand
GGGGGGGAGAAGGGGCCTCCCCTTATAGGGGTCGCCTACTTCCTTCCTTTGCCCCAAACAGGGGAGAAGCAGGTGACATAAAGTGAGGCAGAAATGCTTCAGAGGCCTCTCCTTGAACCACCCCCCCCAGCACAGGTCTTTGGTGGACGTAATTGCACAGACAGTCCATAAAGTGACAGCTAGAGGGGCGCTCCCTCCCAAGAGCAGGGCCTCAGGGGAGGGCAGGGGAGAGGTCCCAGTTTCTCCCCGTGGCAACTCAGTGCGGAGAATGGAGAAACGGGGGAGGAGCCCTTCGGGTGGAGCAGCCCCCTGGGGGAGA
>NW_027721766.1:0-319 GCF_054177405.1 Leptonychotes weddellii | reverse complement strand
AAAAAAAAAAATCTACATTCAGGACAATAATCTCCCCAGTGACCAAGGTGCCAGCCAGTGGGGGAGGGGTGGGATGGGGGAGGGGAAGGGACTGGAGTGGGGGTGGAGGAGAGGAGAAAGTTCTCCATGTACTATAAAACTCTTGGGAATCTGCTGACAGAATTTTCTTCTGTCACAGTTAAGTGCTCAACAGACTCTGGGTCCAAGGTCCTCCCAGGTCATGACTCTCTCCCAAAGGTGGTCCTGACTGTGAGCCAAGGAACCCCCATGAGGTTCATAGGCATGGAATGCTGGAATGAGCAGATCTTTACACACACAC
>NW_027721765.1:0-319 GCF_054177405.1 Leptonychotes weddellii | reverse complement strand
AGCTAGTGTCCCTGCATTAAAGTGATGCTCAGTTTTAACTCAGGCGAGTCACTTACCCATTCACCGCTCTGAGCATTCTCAGGAGCACACCCCCGGGGTTTCATTCGCCAAATGTGTACTTCACTTCTGCCCTTGATCATCTGAAAGTATAAATTATAATCCAGGTTCAACTTTATGAATAACTCCAAACTCAGAGCACAACAAGAGCTAACACATTTGGGGGCGCCTGGGTGGCTCAGTTGGTTAGCGACTGCCTTCAGCTCAGGTCATGATCCTAGGGTCCTGGGATCGAGCCCCACATCGGGCTCTCTGCTCAGCC
>NW_027721764.1:0-319 GCF_054177405.1 Leptonychotes weddellii | reverse complement strand
TTCACATCTTATATTCTGGCTTCCATTATTCTGTTAAAAAGTCAGCACCAAATCAATTAAGAATTGAAGGGAATATTTTCCCCCCTCTGGCTGCTATAAATTTCTTTTTACTTCGGTTTTTATTAGTGTTACTATGATGTGCCATGATGTGATTTTCTTTATATTCATCCTGCTTGGAGTTTGCAGGGCTTCCTGAATTCGTGACTTGATGTCTTTCATCAGTTTTGAAAAAAAAAAATAGCCATTATCTCTTCAAATATTGCCTCTGTCCTATTATCTATCTATTTCTCTGTCTCTCTGTCTTTGTGTCTGTTTCTGT
>NW_027721763.1:0-5314 GCF_054177405.1 Leptonychotes weddellii | reverse complement strand
AGCAGACTTTTAAAAGTTCCGATTTTGTGCTCCGTGGTTCTATCACTTGCCAGAAGCGGCCGACGGAGGCCCCTCCCCCGCCGTCTATCCTCCCGAATATCGCCTCGGATTCACTTCTCTGCACGTCCTACCTTCCAGAAAGTGGTCTCTTTTCTGTTCAGAGAGTTGTTGCTATTCCTTTCTTCGATCTCCTGTTGAGTTTGTAGGTGTTCAGAATGGTTCGATCCCTATCCAGCTGAATTCCTGAGAGGAGACGAAATCCAGGTCTCCTACTCCTCCGCCATCTTGCTCCGCCCCCCTAACAGATATTTTAATGTAGTGGGAGCACAGAGAAGGCTATATTATTGAAATGAAGATCCTTTCATTTCCAATAATTCACACAAAAAGGCAGTGTAAACTGCAGCTACAGTGAGCCCTTGGCTAATATATCTCAGGGATTCATTTATAGATAAATGAAAAGGGTTGGTAAATGATGACGTCAGACTCAACATCAAGACTTGTTTTATTACTGGCATAGTATCCCTTTCTGTTCCTGCTTTTTACCATTATTTATACATTTTGTTTGCTGTAAGTAAGCTCCTATCCTCTATTCTGAATCTCCTGTTATTGTTTCTATGCATATAATTTTAGCTCTTCTATAAAGTGTGTGTTTTATTTGAGTAGTTTGAAAATGCTGTTATGTTATATGCAGTTTTCTGAATCTTACTTAATCACATTATATTGTTAAGATATATTCATAGTTGTGCATGTCACTGTAGTTAATTTATGTTAACTGGTGTATAATATTCCATTGGGTGAAGATACCTCTATTCTCTATTGAAGGGCATTTGAGTTTTTCCAGATTGTTTTTTTGAACAATTCTGCTGTGAGCATTTCTTGTACTGTTTTTTGGATCTATTTTTGTGAGAGTTTCTTTTCAATATAAAGTTAGGAGTGGAATTGTTGGATAATAGGATATATGAATGTTCAACTTTATGAGTGCCAGTTTTAAAAAAAGTGTTTTCCAATATATATTCTACTCAGAAGTATAATAGAAAACCTATAAATTCATATCTGAACTCAAATATTCTTGGAATTAATGAATTTTGTGGAACACTTGATTATGTATGAGAAACTTATTTTCAACATGGCCAGTTTTTTCTTTTTTTTAGTGGTGCTGGGCTTTGGCTTTATTTTTCTTTTCTTTTCTTTTCTTTTTTTTTGCATTTTACTTTTTTTTGAAGTACATTTTGTTGGCTACTACTTTGAGAATGGTTGCATTCCAGTTTATCTTATAAATTTTTTCTGGAATAGAGACAGTATTGTTTCCATTATTCTACCAATAGTAAAATTACATAGATCATAGTCAGAACTATTATTTGAACCAGCCTTGCTTAATTTTTGGAGACAAAATTATTAATAGACCTTATAAGTTGATGATATACAATCCCTTTCACATGTCAATAGTAAATAATCACTTTTAAACTATAATAGAATAACCTGTTCACAGGTAATTCCTCATACATCAGTGACATCAGCAGACTTGCAAAATGTGAAAAACTTAAAGTCACATCTGCTGATGTCTGTTAGTCCTACTGAATTCCATATTTTTCAATGATAATTCAAAAATTTTTTCTAGTTTCATGTAATTTAAAAAATCTTTTGAACAAATTTCCTACATCTTAATTTTCCATATCCAGTAAGGAGTAAGAAAAAAAAAAACACAAGGTGAAGATTACCTTTCAGCTTAAGATTAGAAAAATCCTTCTGGTTGTGTAAGAATTTACAACCTAGTAGATCTTTAGCTATGGTCAGATTTTTATTTCATCATCCACACTAAAACTACAACTGAGTTGTTGCCTGAGTGCCTTCTTCAATTCATTTGAAGTTTCAAGTTCCAGACACTAGACTATCACAAGCTATTATATGACACCACTGAAGGAGGTAAAATATAGTCATAATAGAAGCATAATGTTTATATTAGCTGAGGAATAATAGCTAACATTTAGCTAATATAATAGCTAGCATTTATTGAATAATTAGTGTATCACACAGTTTTTAAAGTGCTTTATATGGATTAAGTAGTTTAGTTTTCACAAAACTCTTTTATGGTTATGGTGTACTGAGGCATGATTTGCTCTGCATTTCTTCTATGCCAGATTTGTTGAATTTCTTCAATTTGAAAACATATATCTTCTTCCTAATTGGGAACATTTTGGATCATTATTTCTTCTAATGTGCTCTCTGCTTTATTATGTCCTCTTTCTGGAGCTTCAGTTACATGTATGTTCATCATTTTAATATTATCCTACAATTCCTTGAGACTCATTATTTTTCTCAACTTTTAAACTTTCTTTTTTCAGATTGAATAATTTCTATTGCTTTATATTCAAGCTTTCTGTCATATTTATTCTGCTGTTAAGCCCATCTGAGGATTTTTATTTCCATTATTGTGTTTAGTGCTAAAATTTACATTTTATCATTTTTATACTTTCTATTTTAATTTTGATAGTTATAATATCTGTTTTTAAGTACTTAACTTCTGATCCCAACATCTGTTTCATGTCATTATCATTCTCTATTGATTTTATTTTCCTTTGCAAATGAGTTTTGTTATTCTATTCTTTGTGTGTCAAGATATTTTTGGATAGTGTCCTAGACATTGTGATATCAGGTTATGAAGACTCAGGATTCTATTATGTTTCTCTGAAGGGTGTTGATTTATTCCTTTTTAGCATGCAATTAACTTGAATAGACTCAAACAAATATTTTTGTGAACATTGAGTCAGTTTTATGTTTTTCAGTCTTAGTGTGAAAATGGCCTCTCTTCTTCTTCTCTCTCAATGATAATTTAATCCTGACATGTGACTAAAGCTTAAGGCAGCTTTGCTTTGACGTTATTATCATTTTCTGTGGAGGCAAGACTGTAGCACAAGTATCTTCATGAATATGCAGCTTAGGCATTTAGCTTCTAGAAAAGTCTTGCTGGCCTTAACAAACAACATGTTGTCAGTAGTAGGTTGTAAGTAAATAATGTCAACATAAACATCCACATAAAAATTCTCATCCATGTGGGAAAAGCCTCATTAAACAACTAGCTTTTTTCCCCTAAGATTTATTTATTTATTTGAAAGAGAGAGAGCATGAGTGTGAGTTGGGGGAACAACAGGGGGAGAGAATCCTCAAGCAGACTCCCTGCTGAGTGTGGAGCCTAACACAGGGCTCAATCCCAGGACCCTGAGATCATGACCTGAGCCAAAATCAAGAGTTGGATCCTTAACTGACTAAGCCACCCAAGCGCCTCTAAACAATTAGCTTTTGCTAAAGCTTGTCAAATTATTTGGGCTAGAAATCCTGAATTCATACGAGCCATAAGATACAAGCTTCTTAGCATTTTGGCTGTAAAAGAGTGTAAAACTATATGTGCACATATATTTACTACTTATTGCTAAAATCTTATTTCAGACCATTATTCCTGCAGATAGTACCAAGAAAAGCCACATAATTAAAAAAATTCTGATGACAATCATAAGAGAGCTCTAAAGGTAACTAATATTAGAAAAGCTAAGATACCAGAGAAACACAGCATTTTGATGTAAACTGGCCCTATATTGCTCTTCTCTGAGTCATTTGTAGACACATAAGAAGCATAGTTTTGAGAGACAGAAAAACTCAACTGAATGCTGTGGCTAAGTGGCTCAGCAGTTTGAGCAGTCCTATTTGGCTGTGGAGACTAAACTTTGAGTTCAGGGCTAACAAGATAGCCAGGCAAAGATCTCACATGGAAAGTGATTACAGAGCTGGGGTCAACAGGTGGTACCATTTTTATTTTCAATATATTTGCATTTTTAAATTATTCTTTAAGTATAACAGCTGAGAAGGTAAGTACACTTGTTATATTTACTACTGTATGAGTAGTATTGAAATATCAAGCTTAATGATTGAATTTATTTCTCCTATCCGTTTTTAGTTCATGTATTTTGGCTCTATATTGTGAGGTACATAAACATTTAGATTGTTTTTCTGTATTACTGATATATTTACCCCTCTGTCACTAAGAAATATCTCCATCTCTAGTAATATTCATATTTCTTAACATTTCTTTCTTTTTTTATTAAAGATTTTATTTATTTATTTGACAGAGAGAAAGAGAGAGAGAGATCACAAGTAGGCAGACAGGCAGGCAGAGGGAGAGGGAGAAGCAGGCTCCCTGCTGAGCACAGAACCCGATGTGGGGCTCAATCCCAGGACCCTGGGATCATGACCTAAGCCAAAGGCAGATGCTTAACCATCTGAGCCCCCCAGGCGTCCCTCTTAACATTTATTTCTTAACATTTATTTCTTAATATAGCCACCCTAGTTTTTGATGATTATTATTTGAACAATATACTTTTTTCTATCCATTTACTCAAACCTGATTTGTATCTTTGAAGGTAATCTACATGTTTTAATATTCAGATATAGTGGATCTTATTTTTTAATCTAGTCTTATATTCTCTTTGGATATCTTCTTTTGAGTTTTTAGTCTGTTCATATTAAGTGATTATTGATGTATTTGAATTTACAGAGGCCATTTTGCTATTTGTTTTCTGTGTATCTTGCATATTGTCTCTTTATGTCTTTTTAATGGCTTCTATTGCATTAAAATATTTTAGTATGTCCTTTTAACTCTTCTAATAATTTTTAATTATGTAATTTTCAGTTTCTGTCTTGTGGTTACTCCTGAGATTATGAGATGCACCTTTAACTCATCACAATTTGCTTCAAGTTAGTAATGACTTGATTCTATTAAAATATAGCATCACTGCATCAGTATATCTCTACTTTCACCTTCCCTCAGCTTTGTGCTATTCTTGTAATATATACTACTTCTATATACTTTACAAAATCAACAATGCAGCAGTATAATTTTGTTTTGAACTATCATATGATTTTTAAAAGATTAAAACAGGATGCACATACACACAGTCATTTTTTTTTTTTTTTTTTTTTACCTACTTGCCATTTCTTGTACTCTTCATTCTTTCCTACGGATCTATGTTACCAACTGGAGTTATTTCCTTTCAGATTGAAAGATTTCCTTTAGCATTTATTGTTACGCAAGTCTGCTACCAATGAATTATCTATTTTTTTTTCATTCTTATGTTAATCCCCATACATTACATCATTAGTTTTAGATGTAGTGTTCCATGATTCATTGTTTGTGCATAACACCCAGTGCTCCATGCAGAATGTGCCCTCCTCAATACCCACCACCAGGCTAACCCATCCTCCCACGCCCCTCCCCTCTAGAACCCTCAGTTTGTTTTTCAGAGTCCATCGTCTCTCATGGTTC
>NW_027721762.1:0-319 GCF_054177405.1 Leptonychotes weddellii | reverse complement strand
TGAGTTGAGAGAAAGGAAAACCCTTGACAATAGCATTGGTTTCGGGAAAAAGCTTAGAACGCCTTGCTGCCTAACAAACTTCCAAATTCTAGACTTCCAGAAAATGATTTCTCAACCAGGAAAAATAAACTGAGTATATACCATAGCCAAAGCCAATCAGAGTGTTAATAACTCACTAAAGTAATATAAATAGAGATAACAGAAGAATAAGGGAAACTGATGACTATAATACTGTAGATTTAGTAAAACACATTTGTAACCAAAGTTTTAAAGCAAAAGATAAAATGTTTGTTTGTTTTTCTTCTGAGCAACATTTCGT
>NW_027721761.1:0-319 GCF_054177405.1 Leptonychotes weddellii | reverse complement strand
ATATCAATTCTATAAACAGCAAATACGAATGTAACTTATTTAAGCCTATTAGTTCACATTTCAAAAAAGCACCCTCATTTTTTATTGTTTTTAAAGATTTTATTTATTTATTTGACAGAGAGAGACAAAGCGAGAGAGGGAACACAAGCAGGGGGAGCAGCAGAGGGAGAGGGAGAAGCAGGCTTCCCGCTGAGCAGGGAGCCCGATGCGGGGCTCAATCCCAGGACCCTGGGATCATGACCTGAGCCGAAGGCAGAAGCTTAATGACTGAGCTGCCCAGGCGCCCCACACCCTCATTTTTTAAAGCCGAATATTATAA
>NW_027721760.1:0-319 GCF_054177405.1 Leptonychotes weddellii | reverse complement strand
ATGTCAGTGTCCGGCAGTGGAATGGATGGGTAAAATATCGCACATGGGTGATGAGCATGCACGGCCCTTGGACGCACTTAACCGGATGCGTACGCATCAACTTGGGTCAATTGCAAAAACATGGTGTGGACCAAAAACAGTGCAACCTGCAGAATAATTTAAACAGTCGCTTATGATTGATATAAAACACACGTGTGTGACATCTGTGGATTGGTCACTTAAGTTTCTGGAAGGAAAAGCAAACAGTGAAGGATGCATTTGTGCCAAGATGAAGGGGCAGAGCGCCCTCTGTTGGTGTTTTACTCTTAAGGAGCCTCTA
>NW_027721759.1:0-319 GCF_054177405.1 Leptonychotes weddellii | reverse complement strand
AATGATGTAATGTATGGGGATTAACATAAGAATAAAAAAAAATAAAAATAAAAAAAAATCAGTGCACAGAAATCAGTTGCATTTCTATACACTAACAATGAGACAGAAGAAAGAGAAATTAGAGTCCATCCCATTTACAATTGCACCAAAACCGTAAGATACCTAGGAATAAACCTAACAAAGAGGCAAAGGATCTGTACTCAGAAAACTATAGAACACTCATGAGAGAAATTGAAGAAGACACAAAGAAATGGAAAAAACATTCCATGCTCATGGATTGGAAGAATGAATATTGTTAAAATGTCTATGCTATCTAGAG
>NW_027721758.1:0-319 GCF_054177405.1 Leptonychotes weddellii | reverse complement strand
CATCAGGTATAAAGTCCATATCCTACACTGGATCCTTCCTACCAGGTTGGGTTTTTATCAGCTTTTGTCATTTGGAATTTTTTTTTAAGATTTTATTTATTTATTTGAGAGAGAGGGAGGGCATGAGCAGTGGGAGAGGCAGATGGAGAGGGAGAGGCAGACTTCTCTGCTGAGCAAGGAGCCTGATGTGGGGCTCGATTCCAGGACCCTGGGATCATGACCTACGCAAAAGGCAGACGCTTAATCGACTGAGCCACCCAGGTGCCCCTTGTCAGTTGGAATTCTGAAGTTAGTTACCTTTTCAAACTCTACAAAGTCC
>NW_027721757.1:0-319 GCF_054177405.1 Leptonychotes weddellii | reverse complement strand
ATGAAAGCTATAGATGAGGTGGAAGAGCTTAGTTCTACAGCTTGGTCCAACTGCCATGCCAAAATCCTGAAAGATCCAGAGATAAGTTTTAAAGTATTTTAATTAAAAGGCATGGAAAGGGGTGCCTGGGTGACTCACTCATTAAGCATCTGCCTTCAGGTCAGGTCATGATCCTGGAGTCCCACATCAGGCTCCCTGCTCAGCGGGAAGCCTGCTTCTCCCTCTCCCACTCCCTCTGCTTGTGTTCCCTCTCTTGCTGTCAAATAAATAAAATACTAAAAAAAATAATAAAAGGCATGGAAATAAACATTCAGAGAGG
>NW_027721756.1:0-319 GCF_054177405.1 Leptonychotes weddellii | reverse complement strand
GGCGCCTGGGTGGCTCAGTTGGTTAAGCGACTGCCTTCAGCTCGGGTCATGATCCCAGGGTCCTGGGATCGAGTCCCGCATCGGGCTCCCTGCTCTGCGGGGAGCCTGCTTCTCCCTCTCCCACTCCCCCTGCTTGTGTTCCCTCTCTCGCTGTGTCTCTCTCTGTCAAATAAATAAATAAAATCTTTAAAAAAAAAAAGCCACATTTGAGTAACAAGGAAGGGAAGTGCCTCAGAGTTCTCCCTCCTAACCATTTAAAGTCTCTATGATTTCAAGAGAGTAAGTATTGGAGATCCTCTCCTAATTGAGTACGTCATTT
>NW_027721755.1:0-319 GCF_054177405.1 Leptonychotes weddellii | reverse complement strand
TCATGACCTGAGCCGAAGGCAGACGCTTAACGACTGAGCCACCCAGGCGCCCCACTCTAGTATATTTTGTTTTGGTGCAAATATATTTGTGAAACTCATAATAGTGTTATAAATGGGGGGAAATAATTTTTCTGTCTTTTTTAATAAAGATTTTATTTATTTATTTGATAGAGAGAGCAAGCACAAGCAGTGGGAGATGGAGAAACAGGCTCCCCACTGAGTAGGGAGCTGAACATAGGGCTCGATCCCAGGACCCCAGGGTCACAACCTGAGCCAAAGGCAGATGTTTAACCGACTAAGCCACCCAGCACCCAGGCGC
>NW_027721754.1:0-319 GCF_054177405.1 Leptonychotes weddellii | reverse complement strand
TCCCGGGCACTTGGGTTCTCAGGTCCCCGGCTGGAAGCAGAGTCAGCTGCGTCGATGAAAGCTCAGAGAATGAAAATGCTTTGCTGCTGCCGGGGAAGGTCAAAACAGAAGTAGAAAGACTCATCAGCGGGTCACTTGTGCTGGCTGCAGTGGGGGGAAGGGAAGCCAGCCACCAGCCCTGTCCACGGCCGCTGGCTGGTCCCTGCCTTTGTCTCTCTCCTTCCCACCTGCTGGGGCCTGTGAGCAGGTAATGGGCCCACCTTGAGGAGTGGTCTTCACAAATGGCCACTGTCTTCCTCTTGGCCCACCTGTTCATCCC
>NW_027721753.1:0-319 GCF_054177405.1 Leptonychotes weddellii | reverse complement strand
AATGAAAAGTTACAAGACATTCAAAAAACCACAAAAACAGAGAAAAACAATATATGTCTTACTGGAGGGTTTACTACATTTGTTTGGTCTAAAAGAATTTTTCATATATATTATAAAAATGCAAAGTTTTCTCTTATAGTTTAATTGGACATGTTTTCCTTTTAAGTAATGTGTAAATGATAGTCTTCTTTAAAACTGACAGCTTCCTAGATCAATGAATTATAGAATACTAATTTATTTAATTTTTATAACAACGCTGATAGGAAAGGTAGCTTTTATTGCATTATGCAAATGCAAAAGCTGGTATTTAGAAATCACC
>NW_027721752.1:0-5315 GCF_054177405.1 Leptonychotes weddellii | reverse complement strand
TGTGATCAGGCAGGAGAGTAGAATAAAACCATACACTAGAGATTTAGGGTATATTTTGAAATGTTAGAAAAAACTATCTCAAACTTTTAAATAGAGAACAACTTATATATATATATATATATATATATATGCCAAAAATAGGGGTAACTACTCTGAAGGGATAGAATATGACTGTAAGAATGAAAAATAAAAATGTTTTTTAAAACATGGATTGATAAGATGTTGGTTGAAAAAGGGAAAAAGAAAAATTAAAAAAAAAAAGACAGTTAAAAAAAACTAACTTTGAAAGACTAAAGAATCCTGGTAAAAAAGCCATGGATTCTATGTGCAGTATTCCCCTAGCGCTGGAGTTCTGCCATTCTCATTGATGGGTAAACTTGGTCTTGGCTGGCTGTTCCCACTGATCTTCTGGGGGAGGGGCCTGTTGCCGTGGTTCCCAAAGTCTTTGTCGGAGGTGGAATTGCTCCGCCCTTGCCCAGTCTGGGCTAAGTAATCTGCTCTGGTTTGCTCTCAGGAGCTTCTGTTCCCTGCAAGCTTTCTGTACATCTTTGGAGGCTGAGAGTGAAAATGGTGGCCTCCCAATCTCTGCTCCAGAGGAGCTGAGAACTCGGGGCCCCGCCACATAGTGAGCCCCCAGAGAAAAGCAGTCAGTTACTCTCGTCTCCCTGGTCTCCGGCCGCACTCCGTGCTCACCTGGCCTGTGACTGCGTGTTTCTATCTCTGGCACCCGACTTGGTGTGGAGTCTCCAACCCCAGCAGATCCCTGCAGTGCACTCCCACACCTCTCCTGCCAGGGGAGGAAGCGGAGTCTCCCCAGATCTGCCGCTTGTTGGGTCCCTGCTGGAGGAGCAGTGGCCCAACTATGCCACAGATCATGGTTTATGGCAACCCTGAGCTGAGAGCCCACTCCTCGGTTCGGTCTCTGCAGCTGGCTTCCCCACTCTGATACCTGGGAGCTCTGCCGAACTCAGGCACCCCTGGTCTTTCTGTGACCCTGAGGATCTTGGGACCACACTGTCCCACGAGAGTTCCACCCCCAGCTTAGCCACCGGGGCGAGGTTCCTCAACGGAGCCGAATTCTAAAAGTTCCAATTTTGTGCTCCACGGCTCTATCACTTGCCAGAAGTGGCGGATGGAGGCCCCTCCCCCGCCATCTATCCTCCCGAATATCACCTCAGATCCACTTCTCCGCACGTCCTACCTTCCAGAAAGTGGTTGCTTTTCTGTTCAGAGAGTTGTTGCTATTCTTTTCTTTGATCTCCTGTTGTGTTTGTAGGTGTTCAGAATGTTTTGATCCCTATCCAGCTGAATTCCTGAGACCAGACGAAATCCAGGTCTCCTACTTCTTGCCATCTTGCTCCGCCCCCCAATATGACTCTTTATTTTGGTTAACAGTTGGCTTATGTAGATGGCTGCTCCCATGTTGGGGGCATAGATATTTAGAATTGTTAAATCTTCTTGTTGGATAGACCCTTTAAGAATGATATAGTGTCCTTCTGTGTCTCTTATTACTGTCTTTAGCTTAAAATCTAATTTGTCTGATTTAAGAATTGCTGCCTCAGCTTTCTTTTGAGGTCCACTGGCATGGAAGATGCATCTCCATCCCTTCACTTTCAGTCTGGATGTATCTTTAGGTTCAAAATGAGTCTCTTATAGACAGCATATGGATGGGTCCTGTCTGTTTACCCAATCTGCAACCCTGTGCCGTTTTATGCGAGCATTTAGGCCATTCACGTTGAGAGTGATTATTGAAAGATATGAATTAATTGTCATCATGTTGCCTGTGAAGTCCTTGTTTCTATAGATTGTCTCTGTATATTTCTGTTCTATATCACTCTTGGGGTCTATCTCCTTTTATAGAACCCTCTTAATATTTCTTGCAGGGCCAGCTTAGTGGTCACATATTCTCTCAGTTTCTGCTGGTCTTGGAAGTTCTGCATCTCTCCATTCATTCTGAATGAAAGCCTTGCCAGATAAAATATTCTTGGTTGCATGTTCTTCTCATTTAATACCCTGATTATATCTTGCCAGCCCTTTCTGGCTTGCCAGGTCTCTGTGGATAGGTCTGACATTATTCTGATGTTCCTCCCTCTGTATGTAAGGAATCTCTTCCCCCTAAGTGCCCTTAAGATGGTTTCCTTGGTTCTAAGATTTGCGAGTTTTACTATTACATGCCAGGGCATTGACCTATTTTTCTTGATCTTGGGAGGGGTCCTCTCTGCCTCTAGGACAGGGATATTTGTTTCATTCCCCAGATTAAGGAAGTTCTCAGCTACAGTTTGCTCAAATATATCTTCTAGTCCTCTCTCTTTCTCTACCCCCTCAGGGTTCCCAATAATTCTGACATTGGAACACTTCATTTTGTCACTTATTTCTCTGATTCTGTTTTTATGGATTTTGAGTTGTTTCTCCCTGGCCTCCTCTTTATCCTTCTTTTCTATCAATTGGTCTTCTAGATCACTAATTCATTCTTCTGCCTAGTTTGCCCTATTTTTTAGATTATCTAGATTAGATTGGATCTCACTGATAGCATTTTTAAGTTCTGCCAGTTCTGCTTTCATTTCTGGCCTTAGAGACTCTATGCTGCCATTAATCCATTTCTCCATTCTAACTATTGTCTTCACAACTGCTACCCTGAATTCCATTTCCGTTTGTAAATCTGTGGCAGAAGTCATAGTCTCTGGGTCTTTCCTATTTTAGAGGTTCCTCCTCTAGTCATTCTGTTGAGGGGTGGTTGAGGGAATGTACTGAGTCCAAATTATTGACCACAACCCAAGCAAGATGCACCTGTTTTAAGGGACCTTAAGGTTGTTGGCCTCTTGTTCTTCCAGCCTTTCTTCTGGGGGTGGGGCCAGCCACACTGTTACTCAGGCAACCCTGTTTGGGCAGAGTTGCCCTGCCCCCTGTGGGGGAGGATGGGCTCAGTGAAAACCGGTTTTGGGGGCCTTTTGTTCTCTGGCAGCTTTCCGCATCTCATCCAATAGAGCAGAAGAGATCATTTCCAACCCTCTGCCTCAGAGCAGAGAGTTCGCAGTCTGTTCTTTCTGTGAGCTCTCCAGGCCACACTATCTCTGTTTCTGTCTGTGCTGCTATAAACTGCAGCATCCTGGGTTGTGTGCCCCACAGCAGCACTCCCAGCCCTCGCTTCTTGGTCCAGGCATGTCTCTGCCCTTTGTTCTTCTCAAACCACCAGCCACCCCCGGTTCACACACATGGTCCTGCTGATCCAGGTTTCAGCCTGGGGGACTGCCCTGAAGTCCTTTCCCTGCAGCTACTGGTCTGCGAGTCTCTGCCCTGTCCCCAGCATGGGAGGCTATCACTCACCGGTGGTGTAGGATCCCCACGGATCCCTCCTCTTTCCATTTATCTTCAGATATATGCCCACAGAATCACAGCTCCCTGTTTCATACCTCGAAACCAACCACCTGCGATATTCTGTTTATAGAGATCAATATCTATCTTCTTACATCTCAGGCTGATTTTGTGGGTGTTCAGAGTGGTCTGGTAGATATACAGCTCAATTCCGGGGACCGTTTGGAATAGGGTCCCTTACTCCTCCACCATCTTTTCTGTAACTCCTGTTTGGCCATTCTTGTGGAAAAGTTTAAAATAGATTTCTTTTTTTTTTGTCCCTGAACTGGATTTATTGAGTGAATGGCTATTTTAACTCCCTTCCTCCCCATTCTCTGCCTCCCCGGCCCTGTCCCCCCATTTGTTGTCCTTGGACGTCATCATGGTACTGCAGAGACAGATTCAGTTTGCACCTTTCTAGGGGTGCATGTCAATCACCCCCTTTCTGTCCTGAGCTTTCTTTGTATGCTTCAGAGAGCAAAAATAAGTATATTGCATAAATAATCCCCCCTTGAAATGATAGAAGAAAAATGGTTCATTGGTGGTGGTTGTCGAAGTACTCACCTGGTCTTGGTTTTATGGTCCCTGCCCATGGAAATTTGTCTAAGTCCTCCCGGAAGCCCAGGGGCCACAGGTGTGCCACTGACTGTGGGAAGCCCATGCCCCACAGCAGCAGGCTGGGGCTTGCCGGTGTCTGCGGGGAATTTTCCTCTCATGTCCACTTCTGCCAGGGCATATCCCGTGGCCAGTTGGCCCATAGATTTCTATCTCCTACCTTGCACAAAAACAAAATCCATGCTGATGGAAAAATCTAAATGTGTGGCATTAATTTAAAATACTTTGAAGAAGATATTATGAGCATATATTTATGATTTGATAGCTGAGGAAGGTATCTTTGACAAGGTACAACAAGCTTTACATGTGAATGGACTTGAAAGGAAATTAACTTTGACCAAGACAATCCATGGCTCCAGAATCCCATACCTGAAGCTGTCACTATGGAAGTTGTCAACTCACTGTAGAAACTGAGGACTTCCAAATGCTCTGTGGCAATTCTAGATACTTAGATTGAAATATAATGTGACTTCAGAATTCTAGGTATGGATAGAATTGAGAAAATTTGAACTATAGGGAGAAGGGTGGCTCCATATAATATTAGATTACCTGTTAGCACTGACAACTCTGGACATTTCATTACAAAGCCTCTCTAAGACAAAGTGGCAACTTATGGTTTTATATCTGTATCTATATAGATATAGATAGATATGATATATCTGATTCATATATTATATATGATATATATGAAATGTCCATATTTATGAAACTATATATACATATATATGTTTCTTTCTTTCTCTCTCCAGGCAAGATGGCATCATTCAGTATCTCTGCTTGCTGATGTTTTTTGTTTGTTTGTTTGTTTTTGTTTTTGTTTTGTTTTTAGTATAGTTGACACACAATGTTACATTAGTTTCAGGTATACAACTTAGTGATTTGACAAGTTTATACATTATGCTATCTTCACCACAAGTATAGCTACCATATGTCCCATTACATTCCTATTACAATACTATTGGCTTGCCAATTTAACTATGAGAGAGAAGAATAGTTTTATGGTGAGTTTTCTAGCATAACTGGGTAGCTAATGTACCTTGCTAAACTTTATTACAATGGAAGTCTCCTGATGGACAGCTAATATCTTCTGTATACTAACATAAAAATAAGTATATTGCATAAATAATCCCATATTGCCATTTTAATTTCTCAAATCACAAGATCTGGTAACACTGGGCCTGGTTTATACACAAAATACTGGGCTAGCTGGGGGGCGGAGCAAGATGGCGGAGGAGTAGGAGACCTGGATTTCGTCTCCTCTCAGGAATTCAGCTGGATAGGGATCAAACCATTCTGAACACCTACAAACTCAACAGGAGATCGAAGAAAAGAAGAGCAACAACTCTCTC
>NW_027721751.1:0-319 GCF_054177405.1 Leptonychotes weddellii | reverse complement strand
ACTATGAACAGACTTTCTTTCATTAATTCAAGTATTTAAGAAACATTTAAGGGGCGCCTGGGTGGCTCAGTTGGTTAAGCGACTGCCTTCGGCTCAGGTCATGATCCTGGAGTCCCTGGGTCGAGTCCCGCATCGGGCTCCCTGCTCGGCAGGGAGTCTGCTTCTCCCTCTCCCACTCCCCATTTGTGTTCCCTCTCTCGCTGTGTCTTTCTCTGTCAAATAAATAAATAAAATCTTTAAAAATAAATAAATAAATAAATAAAAAGAAACATTTAAGAATTTAAGAAATTGATTGCACTTAGAGATTTCTGGACCATGC
>NW_027721750.1:0-319 GCF_054177405.1 Leptonychotes weddellii | reverse complement strand
CAAAGAAAGAAAAGTCCTCACAAATAAAAATTACCTTTAAATATTAGCCAAAATAATTACAGCTGAAACTAACCTATCACAGCAAAATTTAAAAACTTAATTCTAAGGATGACTGGGAGGGGGGGGAGTGGGGGGAGGGGTGTGACAGGAGAGAGGACCTGGTTAACCAGTTCTAAGCTTCCTTCTGCAATGATGAGACTTCTCACTGGGATTCTCTCAACACTTTCCACAGTGCAAACCAAACAGTTCAGATGGAAAAGTTTTTGTATAATATCTTGGATGACCTTGAGTCTAGATTGAGTCAACAAATGCTCATTGA
>NW_027721749.1:0-319 GCF_054177405.1 Leptonychotes weddellii | reverse complement strand
AAGCTACTCGTCTATATCCATCCAAGCAAGAGAAGGGCCATCCGATCCCAGAATCCCACTTGGAGGCTGCTTCCCGGTGCTACTCATGGTTCGAATTACTTTTTATTGGGATTTGCAACAGGAAACAGATGGGCACACCCAAAGGATGGCGTGGGGAGTGCAGGCAAGGATGAAAGACACCTGTGAGAGATGGAGAAGCTGCGCTAAGCACAAGCGAGATGTTTCTACCAAGAAGAAAATGCAGGAAGTGGCTCCTGACCCCGTGGGATCTACACCTGAAGACGAGGGTATGTTCGGAGACGCCCAGTGGACGCCTGAA
>NW_027721748.1:0-319 GCF_054177405.1 Leptonychotes weddellii | reverse complement strand
GTGCCCTCCTTAATACCCACCACCAGGCTAACCAATCCCCCACTCCCCTGCCCTCTAAAATCCTTAGTTTGTTTCTCAGAGTCCATAGACTCTCATGGTTCGTCTCCCCCTCCCATTTCCCCCCCTTCATTTTTCCCTTTCTACTATCTTTTTTTTTTTTTTAACATATAATGTATTATTTGTTTCAGAGGTACAGGTCTGTGATTCATCAGAATTACACAGTTCACAGCGCTCACCATAGCACATACCCTCCCCAATGTCCATCACCCAGCACCCCCCATCCCTCCTACCCCCCACCACTCCAGCAACCCTCAGTTTG
>NW_027721747.1:0-319 GCF_054177405.1 Leptonychotes weddellii | reverse complement strand
TCTTGGATCCCTTCTTTTTCCTTTTGTCACCAGCATAGCAGGTAGCTAGCTCTCTTTGGGGAGGTCACTTTTCAGAAGGAAACTATTTTGGCCCCTTAGTAGCAATGACAATACCCCCAACAATGATCTGGTGGGTTTGGGGTTGCGGCAAGGTCCCTGGCTAGACTCATAGCCCCAAGTTAGCCTTGCAGCAAACACAGTGCAGACACTCCCTCCTCAGAATGACCTTTGAAGTGATGCATGGACAGTCAGTGCTGAGATAGCAAGTATGTGCAGGCCAAGAGTCTTCTATGCTTTGAAAAATAATCACTCACTGGAG
>NW_027721746.1:0-319 GCF_054177405.1 Leptonychotes weddellii | reverse complement strand
ACCCAGGTGCCCAAGGTGAATTCAAGTAAATGCTGACGTCTTTAAATGTATTTGTTATTAAAAAAAATAAATAAAAGGAACATCTCATTCCAGAAGTCATATGAGAAGAAAGCAAAAATCAGTCCAAGAATAGCATGATAAAGAAAAAAAATTTAGGGGTGCCTGGGTGGTTCAGTCAGTTAAGCATCTGCCTTTGGCTCAGGTCATGATCTCAGGGTTCTGGGATCGAGTCCCAGGTCCTCTGGCTCTCCACTCAGTGGGATGTCTGCTTCTCCCTCTGTCTCTGCCCCTCCCCCTACTCTCTCTCTCTCTCTCTCTC
>NW_027721745.1:0-319 GCF_054177405.1 Leptonychotes weddellii | reverse complement strand
AGGAAGACAATTATCATATGGTTTCACTTATTTGTGGAACATAAGGAATAGGATAGAGGAATCTAGGGTGATTAGGAGAGAGAAGGGAAAAATGAAGGGGGGGGAATCAGAGGGGGAGACGGACCATGGGAGACTATGGACTCTGGGAAACAAATCGAGGGTTTTAGCGGGGAGAGGGGTGGGGGGATGGGTTAGCCTGGTGATGGGTATGAAGGAGAGCATGTATGCATGGAGCATTGAGTGTTATACGCAAACAATGAATCATGGAACACTACATCAAAAACTAACGAAGTACTGTATGGTGACATAACATAATAAA
>NW_027721744.1:0-319 GCF_054177405.1 Leptonychotes weddellii | reverse complement strand
TTTAACCAGAAATAGGTGTGAATTCTCTAGGTCCTTGTTTGTTCAGGCTGCCACACTGAGGGTGTGCCAACCAGAATGGCTTGGGGTTGCTGTTGAGAGAAAGAATGATATCATACCCAAGGATGATCAGCACAGAATTCTGAATTTTCAGAGTATAGCTCCTTAGGCCCCCCTACTATCTATGCATTAGACTTGAGGATATATCCCTTTCTGGGGAAAGTTTCATTTTAGAAAACATCGAACAACAAAAAACTGGCTTACTAAGGCAGACCAGGAGAAAAAAGGAGGAGTAAAGTCAGTCTATCTGCTCGTTGTTGAA
>NW_027721743.1:0-319 GCF_054177405.1 Leptonychotes weddellii | reverse complement strand
GGTGAGACTGAAGCCATTGCTGGAGCCGCTGACAAGCTCTGAGAGAGCCCGGGACCGGCAGGCTGTAGCCAGCCGCCAGCTTCTGCAAACCTGGGCCTGTGCCAAGGGGGAGACCCTAGCGCTGGGCCCCACATGGTGGTGGTGGCAGGAGCCCTCACTTTTTGTTCTCTCCTGGGCCCGGGGATCGGGATGCCCTCTGCTTTTTCTCTAGGGCCAAGGGATCAATGTCGCTTTCCATAAACGTCATCTCCCTGAATGCCACGGTTCATATGGTTCACGAACGGGCTGCTCCCTTTTCTTCCTCAGCCCAGCCTGGAGG
>NW_027721742.1:0-319 GCF_054177405.1 Leptonychotes weddellii | reverse complement strand
GAAGCAGGCTCCCCACTGAGAAGGGAGCCCGATGCAGGGCTCTATCCTAGAACCCTGGGATCATGACCTGAGGCAAAGGCAGACGCTTAACCGACCAAGCCACGCAGGTGCCCTCATACCTACATTTTTGATGAAAAAAAAAAAAAAGCAAAATCGTTTTCAAATAACTTTGGTTCAATTATACTAAATTTCAATTTAGCTTCAAATTTCATTAAAAATAAGAGATAATGAAGCCACATATAAAAAATGAGAACTAGGCAAAGTAGTACTTTTGGGTAAATTTATAGCCATAAATGCATTTATTAGACAGCAAAAAAAA
>NW_027721741.1:0-5316 GCF_054177405.1 Leptonychotes weddellii | reverse complement strand
TTCACGAGCTCCTAGGGAAAGCGATTGGCACGATGAACTGAAGATGAGGTGAAGCCAGAAGAGTGCCGTGCAGCCAGTGCTGAACCATGCTGCCCCTGGCAGGTGCACGGCGACGGCATGGGTGCCCAGGCCCTGGCTGGCGGCTCATCAAGAGCCCAGTGCTGAGCCCTGGGCCATGGCCTGGATGGGCAAGAGTCCCAGCTCCCATGTGTGTCCCGTGGTTACCAAGGCCTGTGCACCCTGGTAGTGAGATGCTGAGGCCTAGGAGCCTCTAGGTTCCCAAATGGAGAGCCCAGCCCTAGGGTCCCAGTAGGCATGCACCGGCCAGGGCTGGGGCAGAGGGTGCGGGGGCGGGGGGGGTGCATCACATGGCCACTCTGTAGGCAAGCCGCCCCATATCCACAGTAGCAGCTCGTAATACAAAGGCCTGTCCCGTTCCTCCTCGGTGATGCCTCCTGAATCCCTCCTAGACCGGGGCGGGGGGGGGAAGGGAAAGGAGGGTAGCCGGGGAAAGGGGGGTGCCTCTTTAGCCATGGACCTCTGGGCGGGGGGCACTAGAAGGTCAGGGTTGGACAGGTACAGACAGAAAGTTCTTTGGGGGCATTGCTTTCAATTCACGTGATTCCTTTCTCTGTATTTGCTCTTAGGAATATATCCACGTTTCTTCTATGTTTCAAAGCAGTGCTCAAAATATTGTCCAGTACGTGAATCGTTGGATCTGATAGTCAAGTCCTTTGTCCTCTTAAAGCCCACGCCTTTTCTGTATGTAAAGTGCTGCAGTGGCATGTTATGTAACACACAGGGTCCAGAACTCCCCGACCCAGGGTACAGACAAGGCGGGAGCGCGAGCGACACGGGGGGCAGCAGTGCTTGGCTGGTGCTCTTCCTGACACTGTCCTCTGGGCTTGGGGGCCTCAGGCTGCCGTGAGCCACAGAGCATGCCTCGGGCCCTGCCTTCTGGAGCATGGCACAGTTGAAGTGGACTCGCTGCAGATGCTTGGGACCTGTTGCATTAAACTTGTTTTCCACTGACTAACTCACAGTCTGACTTTTGAGAGACCTTAGGGTAGCTGGGTGGGGACCAAGTCCAGTTGGCCATGGCCCAAAGCTTGCCTTCGGAGTAAGTCCAAACCCTCTGACAGTGTTTCTCTTTGAACACAAGCCTTATATTCTGTTCATTGCTGCCACGCTTTCCTCCTCTTGGCCTTTAAGGGCTTCAGTCTTGGTGGAGGGGAGCCTGAGTGTCACCCATGGAGAGTTGTGCTCGGATGCTTCTGGCCTTGGGTGGACCCCGGGCCAGGGGGAAGACAGGATGATCTGGGCGTGAGACACCCAGGAGTGAAGGACTCCTCAGCATGGGGCAGGGGTAGAGCATCCCAGGGAGAGCAGGTTCCGGTGGGGGTGGCACCACGGCTCCTCTCACTGGGCTCCTCCACCCGGACTCTGGGAGATGGAACAGGAGGAATTCTGTGGAAGGAACTTGAACTTCGCCCAGCAACTGGCACAGGTGTGTGGGCTCACAGGTTTGCCCACGTGCATTCGTCCAACATTGGGAACTTGGGTCAGGTAGCCGGCAGCAGGGCCAGGTAGACTCCCCTTGCTGAGTGACGCTGCTACTGGGACCACAGCCTGGGGGAGCGGCGGGGGGGGGGCAGCTCCGGCAAGGCAGCACTGCTGCAAGGTGGCAGATAGCCCCCATGCCAGAATATGCGCGCCCACGAGCCTCAGCACCTATGTGTCGGCTTTTAGACCTAGAAAAAAGAGAGGTTGAGGGTCTACTTTGAGTCTAGGGAGCAGTCTTCCAAGGGTAACAAGTCTCTCTGAAGCTCCAGGAGCTACCAGTCTTTCTCCTCTGATGGCTGGACTCGATGGGTCACACAAGGGCCCACGGGAGGAGCTCGGGAGTTGAGGCTTCAAACTTGCCTGTCGGAGGCTGCCACGGACGGGTCTCCTGATTGATACACGTGCAGTTGCTGGTGCATTCCTGAACACACAGGCTCTCTGTAGCCTCTGCATCTTCGAACAAGCATGTCCATCCCTCTGAAACGTCATTCTGTCCCAAGCACTTAGAAACCTCCTACCACCTCCTCCTTTTTACAGAATAAATATTAGCTAACCAAGCCCAAGCAAATGAAAGTAATGGATAGGTTATGAGCAAATGCAGCTTCCTCCAGCAAGGTGAGAATGGTTCCATCTTACACAAGGGTGTTGTGCACTCTCATTGGAGGATACAGGTAAGAACCCTATGGCCATCAACATTCACTTAACATGATTTTCTAAAAAGTCCAGAATAGAAGAGAATTTCAATCATTTAATAAAAGTTACCTACCTGAAACCTAAAACAAACGTCATTCTTAATGGTGACACGTTGATGTGTGCCCATTTAAACTGGAAAACCTGGTATACATATGCTACACTGTCATAACTACAATCAGACATTAAAGTTAGCTTAGCCATGTAATAAAATGAGAAAAATTAGGAGCATAGAAATGGCTTACCTGGCAATATGCCTCAGTAGATAGCTTAAAACCCTCCTATCATAAAACTTTAATATGTTGAATAAATATTTGAAATACTTTTCAACTGTATGCCATGCCAATTTGAACACTTCAGAAACGAAAGAAGAGAAAAAAGAAACTGAATCATGAGAGTATAGAATCAGCATAGAATCCTGGAGCTGGCAGCCGTCAGGATACTTGCTTTTCGCTGGTTCCCTAGAGCCACATGTGAGGGAGTGGACAAGGTGCTGGGTCTCCATAAGAGAGGGCATGAAAGTAAGAACCACAAATGAGCTTCAGAAGAGCGATATCCCAAATTAAATATGAAACTAGAAGAACACATACACGGCACAAGGAAACTTCTTTGTGTCAGTACTGACGCTGCATGGAGAGAAACATATACAGAGAATGTTCTCTGAAAGTTAAAAGCTCTCATATGACTTTGGGGTTCATAGTTCCACTATTGGTTTATTCCAATAAGGTCCAATACAAGAAATAAATACGAAGTGGTAATAGATTGTTTTTCCAGGTCTCTATAGCGTAAAACCAAAGGAAAATCCTCTCTGAAGGAATGAATGAATATACTCCGTGAAAATTAATCAAGGGAACCTCACTGAAATGGAGTCAAGGAGGCCAGAAGGGGGCGCTCTCATGCCCGACTAGTCCAGGTGAATTACAAGAATTGTCTGTTACAGACCCAAAAGAAGCATCCTTAATAGGAGATAATCATGAGTTATGGCCCCCCAGGGAAAGATGGGGCTCCCACAAGAAATCGGCCACACCTCTGCAGCTCAGCTGCCAGAACCCAGCGTCAGCCTGAAGTCCTGCTAGCCTCCGGCGGACTTTCCTTCAAAACCACCCTCCCAACTTCCTCCTTCTTCACCCTAAAGTAACGTGCTTCCCCTTTATTTGTGGGGGCTAGCCTATGGTTTGGCTGTAGCTTGCTCCTCCTGAGTTACAATTCTCTGAACTCAGAAGTCATAGATTCTCTCAGGTATCACCTCATAAATACCTGCTAAAATAACAAAATGCACAAAAGACACAAGAAAACAAGACATTGGAAATAATAGAGAATATAATACAGATTTGCTTAAAGATATAGAAGAGCATTAAAAAAAGATATAAAAGAGCATAAAAAACATGAGGAAAGAACAAGATACAGTGAAAAAATATTAAGTGGGCCTCACACACAAGAAAGAAAAGAAGGAAGGAAGAAAACCTAAAGAGAACTTCTAGAAATGAGAAAAATAACCACAGAATATAAAAACTTGAGGGATAAACAACAGGTTACACATACATGGAGAATAAAAAAGTGGAATTTCATCTGAACAAATTATTACAATGCAGCCCAGAGATAAAAAGTGATCGAAGATACAAAGAGCCTAGAAGACGTGGAAAGAGGAGGAAGTCTAATACAGAAGTAGGCAGAACTCCAGAGGGGGTCAGAGAGAATAGAACACAGGCAATATTAAAACAAAGAGCAACGGATGAGTTTTCAAAACTGATTTACGACAAATCAAGCAATCACAATTGACCTGTACTGAGACACATTCAGAGTAAAACTTCAGGATTTCAAAGCCAATGGGAAGTTTTAAAAGCTGCCTGGGAGAAAAGATATGTCTAAAACAGAAGAGCAATTATACTTTGTGTGGACCCCAACTTCAGTATGGAAGTCAGAATACGAGGCATTCTTACCTCCCACGCGCTAAAAGAAAATAACAAGAAATTAGCCTGGAATTGAATACTTAAAAAGATATTTTCTGATAAAAAACCAACCAACCAACCTGAAATGGTTCACCACTGATCAGTCATTACTAAAGGAATACCCAGTAAACATTCTTTGAAGGGAGTGACAATCCCAGACAGAAAGATAGAATCATAAAGAGTGATCTTAATATGTGGTGCTATGGACTGAGCTATGGCGCCTCGAAAATTCACGTGCTGACATCCTAAAGTCAAGTGTGACTATATTTGGATTAAGGAAGTAATTAAGGTGACACGAGGTCATATGGTGGGGCCCTGAGCCAAAGGAATCAGTATCTTTAGAAGGTGAGACACCAGAAAGCTGTCTCCTTGCCACAGCCAGAAGGGGGCCGAGAAGGGGTCCATCTGCAGGCCAGGAAGCAGGTCCTCACCAGAACCCGAGGCAGCGGGCACCCAGACTTCAGACTCCAGCCTCCAGACCTGGGGGAAAGAAATCTGTTGTTCAACCCACTCAGTCCTCATTTTGTTGCAGCAACACGAGAGGACTAAGACATGTGGATAAATCAAAGCAAACCTCAACTAGGTAGCGCAAGGATAATTCCTTATTTGGAAGGTCAAAGAAAGTAAGACAGAAAACGATACCAATGGCACACCATGCAGGAGGGAACTGATTGGGATCAAAGTCTTATTTGGTTTTTGCATGGTTTACAAAGAGGTTAGAGATCTTGCTAGAATTTAGATGTATGTCGCACAACTTCCACAAAAGATTCTTCCCCTCCCCCAACATTTAAATATATAAAAGACTATTTTTAGCTCACAGGTCCTATAAAAACAAGCTGCTAGATTGGCCTTCAGGCTGCCAACTCCTACAGGAGGGAAACATGATTAGCCTAGGTAGCTTCCACTCCTGGAGCTGTAGTTACCAAATGAAGAAGTTGGGATTAATAAAAATTAAAAGCTCCAAGGAGTGGGTGGCCCCAAAGACTCCTACGGAGGGGTGAATCCGGGCGGGGGTCTCGGGGCTGGAGGACGGCCGGGCTGGACCCACACCCTGCGCGACGAAGCTTTGCACGCTGAAAAAACCGGCAGCGGGTTGGACGGCGGCGGAGGGGAG
>NW_027721740.1:0-319 GCF_054177405.1 Leptonychotes weddellii | reverse complement strand
TGGTCCTTGTATTCTTAATGCCCTTACTAGGTTTATCACTTCTCAAATTGCTAAAATCAGACTCCAGTTACTCCTTACTCACTATCGCCCCATAGAAGATGAAAATGATGCCCTTTAAACTAGGTGTTTAAAGGGGCATCAAAGGGGGGAAATAATGGGGAAAATCTGTGTCCTAAGATGGCCGACTAAGCCAGTGAGAGAGTCCCAGTCTTTGCCCCGGGGCTCTTCCAGGTTCTTCTTCCTGCTCTGCTTCCCACGTGCACCAATCCGGGTTCTTCTCCCTGCTTGCTTCATGCACGTGCCAAAAATGCCAAGTATG
>NW_027721739.1:0-319 GCF_054177405.1 Leptonychotes weddellii | reverse complement strand
CTGACCTCACTGCGTGGGTGAGAATGAGTACGCTGCTTATTTCGCTGGGACTTTGACCCAAATTCACAGCATTTTAGGCTCATGCACACAGCCAGGAGTTAGGCTCTGACCAAGTACTTCTTTTTTTTTTTTAAAGATTTTATTTATTTATTTGAGACAGAGAGAATGAGAGACAGAGAGCATGAGAGGGAGGAGGGTCAGAGGGAGAAGCAGACTCCCTGACGAGCAGGGAGCCCGATGCGGGACTCGATCCCGGGACTCCAGGATCATGACCTGAGCCGAAGGCAGTCGCTTAACCAACTGAGCCACCCAGGCGCCC
>NW_027721738.1:0-319 GCF_054177405.1 Leptonychotes weddellii | reverse complement strand
AAGAGGGCGCCTGGGTGGCTCAGTCGTTACACATCTGCCTTCGGCTCAGGTCATGATCCCAGGGTCCTGGGATCAAGCCCCGCATCAGGCTCCCTGCTCGGCAAAGCCTGTTTCTCCCTCTCCCACTCCCCCTGCCTGTGTTCCCTCTCTCACTGTGTCTCTCTCTGTCAAATAAATAAAATCTTAAAAAAAAAAAAAAGATGAAATGTAAATAAAGTGAAGGAAAAAGAAGGAAGTGAAGAGATCAGCTCGGATGGCCTTAAGCTCAATGAAATACAGGACAGCTTCACCAACTGAGAGTAATGAGGTAAAGTTGAGG
>NW_027721737.1:0-319 GCF_054177405.1 Leptonychotes weddellii | reverse complement strand
ACCTGACATATGGGCAAGTAGAGCAATGGAATAAAGAGAATCATCAACCTTAATTAATTTCAGTTAAAACACATGTCCCCCCTAGTATTACCAATCATGCGATCATATGAATACCTTGTCGGTGTACTGTGTAGGCTCTTGGAAAGGGGCCTTCGGGGGTGAGGGCCCTCAGCCTTCTGCAGCCCTGTGTATGTGCCTCTCTCTGCCCGTGGCGTCCGCTGGGGCAGCATCTTCTCCTTCCCCCCTGCCAGCATCTCATCCTGCTCTTTCCCAGCTCATAGTACTGGACCATAGCTTTGCCTCCTCGGAGTCATTTCTG
>NW_027721736.1:0-319 GCF_054177405.1 Leptonychotes weddellii | reverse complement strand
ATTCTCCACCCAGCGAGCCAAAGCCTCCATCACCACTCGATAGCCCCACCTCCCACTGCCAACAGGCCACTTTTTGTCCTGCTCCTCTGGTCCAGTGCTTTAGCCTTCGTCCTGAGACTGTCAGGAAGTCCGTGAGCATCCTCTACCTGCGAGAGGCTGGCTTTGGCTCCTGTCCTCTCATTCAAACACAGCTTTATGAATTTACTGTGTTCAGTATCTTTAATTGGCTGCACCCACATTTTTCACTCAGCCAGCTTGCCAGAGCATTTATATAAAGTTTTGAATCATGCAAGAAAATGGCCAGAAGCCCTGTTTATAT
>NW_027721735.1:0-319 GCF_054177405.1 Leptonychotes weddellii | reverse complement strand
CAGAGATCTAATGGCATAAAAGCTGAGGTACCTGGGAGTACTATCCTTTGGGTGAATCAGTGGCTGGACTGAAATGATTGCTCAAAGGGCATGACTCCTTTGGGCAAGCACCACTGCCTTTTCCAACCTTCTCTTAACCTCTCTTATCTCCAAAAGATATTTAGGTACAACAGCAATCTCTTTAAATCTCTTCAAGGATTTAATGTGAACTATTCCTTCTTGCTTCTTGTGTTCTCCAGTGAGAAATGCCACCTGCATGCTCCACCTACCTCAACCCTCCTATTCTTCAGATCTCAGCACACACACACACACACACACA
>NW_027721734.1:0-319 GCF_054177405.1 Leptonychotes weddellii | reverse complement strand
TAGAAGGTAATATAGGGACTTCAACTTCTGACAGGATTCATTTGGAGTTTCTCGGGGGAACATGGACAACATATATAAAACTGTGGTTCTCAAGACAGTGGACATCAAGCAGTGAGGGAGTGTGACTCCTGAGAGATGAGAAACAAATAATGTAAGCCCTAGGTTTGTCCCTAGTGTACTGCCGGGAGAAAGTTTCCACGCCCTGGCACAGGGAGGGGAAACCGAGGCAGAGCTCACCAGTCTCTCAGAGTTGAGGAGACAGAGCTGGAGTCCAGGGGAGCAAGGTGGCTAAAGTTTACAGAACAGAGTACGAACAGGA
>NW_027721733.1:0-319 GCF_054177405.1 Leptonychotes weddellii | reverse complement strand
CACGCGCGCGCTCTCTCTCTGTCAAACAAATACAGTCTTTAAAAAAAAAAAGAGGGGCACCTGGGTGACTCAGTCCGTTAAGCGTCTGCCTTCGGCTCAGGTCATGATCTTGGGGTCCTAGGATGGAGCCCAGCATCAAGCTCTCTGCTCAGCGGGGAGTCTGCTTCTCCCTTGCCCTCTGTGTGCTGCTCCCCTTGCTTGTGCTCTTTCTCTGTCAGAGTGAATAAATAAAATCTTAAAAAAAAAAAAAAAAGCAACGGTAGAGAAGAAGGAAAATGAAGGGAAGGGAGTTTAGGTGTAGTTATAATTAGCAATGATC
>NW_027721732.1:0-319 GCF_054177405.1 Leptonychotes weddellii | reverse complement strand
TCATGACCTGAGCCGAAGGCAGACGCTTAACGACTGAGCCACCCAGGCGCCCCACTCTAGTATATTTTGTTTTGGTGCAAATATATTTGTGAAACTCATAATAGTGTTATAAATGGGGGAAAATAATTTTTCTGTCTTTTTTAATAAAGATTTTATTTATTTATTTGATAGAGAGAGCAAGCACAAGCAGTGGGAGATGGAGAAACAGGCTCCCCACTGAGTAGGGAGCTGAACATAGGGCTCGATCCCAGGACCCCAGGGTCACAACCTGAGCCAAAGGCAGATGTTTAACCGACTAAGCCACCCAGCACCCAGGCGC
>NW_027721731.1:0-319 GCF_054177405.1 Leptonychotes weddellii | reverse complement strand
CCAAGAATGAAGTTGTTGAAGGATTCCCAGGAAGAACTGCCTTAGGATAGTGGTAATGGAATGAAAAGAAGTGGGTCCTAATGGAAGCTAGTAAGGTGTTGAAATCAATAAGATGTGGTGACTAATTGTCTGTAAGTCAAAGGAGGCATCTATGTGTATGGCTTGGACAGCTCTGAGGATGACTCCATTCATGGAGAAAGGAAATGAGTAAGTTTGCATTTTTCTTTACCACCTGCCCACTGTCCCTGGTTTTGCAAGTTATTTAAGCTCAGTGCTTCTCAATTTCTTCATCCATACAGTTTGGAGGTGATGCCATAGT
>NW_027721730.1:0-5316 GCF_054177405.1 Leptonychotes weddellii | reverse complement strand
CTTCCACATGCATTTTTAAATGGTTCATCATTTGGTTCTTCCTTCGGTCCTGTGTGGGAGACAGGTCAGGAACTAAACTGTTCATTTTAAAGATGACAAAAATGAAGTGTAGAGAAGATTTAACTTTCCCAGAATTATAAGACTAGTAAGAGCAGGTGCCAGGAGCAGAACTTTCACCTGCAAATTTAATTTTTTTTTTGCCACAGTACATAGTCTCCTAAAAAGTGTGTTTCGATATCGACTGAAGCTGTGTCTCTGGCTCCTGCTCAGTGCCAGCTCCTCTAAAGAGAGAAAGTTCCCCTGTGAGACTCAGTGGTAAATGATGAGCCTTGAGAATATCTGCGTCCCTCTTAGCATCGCCACTGGGAGCTCCTTTCGTAATAGTTTGCTAGGAGGCTCTCAGTGGTCCTTTGTAATGAGAAGAATATTTGACTTACGACTTGGGGCGAGCTCTGTTCGAAAACAATACATGGCCACACCGAATCCCTCTGTCTCAGGACAGCCTATAAGTGGGTCACCCCAAGGAAGCAGGAAACCCAGGCAGTGTATCTTAAAATACAATGCTTATGCTATGATTTGGTATTTTATTATGTGAAGGTCTCTGTTCTTAACCTTACTTGATTTATTTTCAATAACACAAGCTTTAAACATTAGCACTCCAAGGAATCTTTTAAAATATTTTTTCCTTAATCTCTCCCCACCATGAAATTTTAATACCTCAGATATATAGTGCATCTGTTTATATACTGTATGTATATTTGTGCTTTATGCATCAAAAGAGTAAGATTTTTTGTATCCTTCAAGAACCATTTTTTTTACCCTCTTCAAGGTGATACCACCCTCACTGAGAATGCGTGGAGTGAGTAGATGGAGAAATGAAGGATACATCTGATTTGTATTATAATACAGTAATAATTTTATATATATATATAATACAGTAATACATTTTGTATTATAATAGTGTATTTTAAAATGTCTTTCTTGAATAACTAAATACAATTTATAGAGTATTTCAGCCCTAATACACTGTGATCTTTTGGTTACCTGAAGGCTGCATCTTGCATCCTACAGCTGCAAAAATACTAATATTTCATCCACAGAGAGTTCAGAGTCCACAGTTCTCATTCAGACAGCTAGATAATCAGAACTGTTGGTGATACTGGTGAATTTTCCAGTATTGTTTTTTTCTAGAATTCCTTGATGTGTGAAGGCACTACTTAAATACTACTACTAAGGGGCGCCTGGGTGGCTCAGTCCTTAAGCGTCTGCCTTCGGCTCAGGTCATGATCCCAGGGTCCTGGGATTGAGCCCCGCCTTGGGCTCCCTGCTCCGCGGGAAGCCTGCTTCTCCCTCTCCCACTCCCCCTGCTTGTGTTCCCTCTCTCGCTGTGTCTCTCTCTGTCAAATAAATAAATAAAATCTTTAAAAAAAAATACTATTAAATAAATTTAAGGGATACACGTGTTTTTCCCCTCAAGAGTCCCCCCTGTCTGGACCTCAACCCAAAATAAAGAACCCTTGATTCTGAGGGAGTAGAAAGAGACTGCAGTTCGCTTTCTTCAGCATTTTCCCCTACAGACTGTCTTGTGTGCTTTGTGGGTTTTTCCTACGTATTTCTCTGTGTGTCTTTTTATTGTTGTTTCCTGCCTTTGTCTTCTCTTTTATCTTTTGCTTTCTCTGCTTTCCCCAACACTGCTCTCATTCCTCCTCCCCTCCATCCACTTCCTCCCTCTCCTACATGTCCTCTCCTCTCTTTTCATCCAGGACTACGAGAGTAAGTTGCAGGCCTTGCAGAAGCAGGTTGAGACCCGCTCCCTCGCTGCAGAGACGACAGAAGAGGAGGAAGAGGAGGAAGAAGGTGAAATCTGGAAATGGAAACTTCCCTCTCTATAGCTTTTGGATCTGTACTATAAGATTAGCCCTTCATCTATGATCAAAGCTGGATTTGATCATAGTTGGCCCTACCATTTATTGATATTTTACCGAGACAGTTTAAAGGTGATTCAAAAGATTCTCGATGCTGAGAACACAGACTGTGCTCTCTGAGGTGGGAGCGGAGCTGATTGTGTTCCTTAGAACACAAGATTTCTTAGCTCGGTCCTTATAGAAATCTCTTGGGCAGTTTACGTATATAGTCTCAAATTACTATACATGTGAAGCTTGTGTATATGTTGCAGATAAATACAGAGCTTAATCTTTGTTAAGATACTCTTTGATTTGCTGATCTATGGTTTATGCCCAGGATTACCCAGAGAGGACTTTGGAATATATTAATGTATATTAAAGCCATTTCTGGCAGATTTCTAATCCTATTGCTTAGTCATGCCTACCTGCCTTAAGTTTTTCAGAATTTCTTAGCTGAATCAGGGCCTTAATTGTTTGTTATTACCTTATAATACAGTATGAACATTCATCACATTTTGTTTCTCCACCCAACCTCCCAGTAACCTCAAGGCTTCAGATTAGCTTTGGAGAATCTCTAATTTATGTACTAAATTCTTTAATTTTTTAATATCGAAGTAAAATATGACCTTTTTATTTCTTGTACTAGCAAGAAAAATAGATATTATATGAAGTACAATATACCAGAGGATTCTTCTTTATTATAAGCCATGTATTAGATGTATGTTTCTTTTTTTTTTTTTAGATGTATATGTTTCTTAAAAAGGAAGAAAAGTCTATTTCTTTCATGCACTATTTTAAATAGGATTTTTTTAGGTTTTCTAAAATGTACATACTACCTTCATAATATCAACAGAATTTAGTAAGCTTTACTGAAAAGCAGAAAACAAAAGCAGCTGAATGGAGAAATATGGAAAAATACTTTAACTTGATAAGAGAGATGAGGTAGAGGAGAGATATAATTTCTATGTAGTTATGAGATCACCATTTGTTATGCTTCATTTGCTCTTTCAGCTCCTTGGACACAACATGAATTTGAGCTGGCCCAGTGGGCCTTCCGGAAGTGGAAGTCTCACCAGTTTACTTCATTAAGGGATTTACTCTGGGGCAATGCTGTTTACCTGAAGGAGGCCAACGCCATCAGCGTTGAACTAAAGAAGAAGGTATGAAGGGCGGGAGGCCATGGGTCATCTGGACGTGCAGATGACCCTCAGGGGGCTCATGGCTCTCATCTTGAACTAGCCTTTCCCTTGGGTGAACTCAGCTGCCGTTTGCTGTGAAACAGGGTTATATATGCCTTTATTTACCGTATGTGCCTAGACCACAGTAGGTACTCATTAAATATTTATTACACTACATTTTTTTTAAAGATTTTATCTATTTATTTGTCAGAGAGAGAGAGAGAGCTCCCAAGCAGGGGGAGTGGCAGAGGGAGAAGGAGAAGCAGGTTCCCCGCTGAGCAGGGAGCCCGATATAGGACTCGATCCCAGGACCTGGAATCATGACCCGAGCCCAAGGCAGATGTTTAACCAACTGAGCCACCCAGGCATCCCAATTACATGACATTTTTAAAATGACTTGTTTTCTATCTTATTTACAAATGAGAAGACTGTATTCTGACAAGAGCTAAGGAAACTTTTTTTTTTTTAAGATTTCATTATTTGAGAAACGGGGTGAGCAAGAGAGAGAGCACATGAGCAGAGGCAGAGGGAGAGGGAAAAGCAGGCTTCCCTGCCGAGCCTGATGTGGGACTTGATCCCAGGACTCTGGGATCATTACCTGAGCCGAAGGCAGACGCCCAACCCACTGAGCCACCCAGGCGCCCCAAGACCTAGGGAAACATATTAATAGGAGAATGTTATTCTTGGGTTTCTGAAAATCTCAATTTTCTTTTAGTTTTCGACCGTTACATTTGCACCTATAAGTCCTAAGTGCCCTTCTTGCTCTAGGGCCTGGGAGGCAGGTATGTGCAGCGGACGGGCCCTCTGCACTCAGACAGCCAGCCAGGCTCCAATTCCAGCACGCCTTGTGTGTTGACCCTAATGGCCCTGTGCCTATTTTCCCTCGTTCCCTCAAGATGGACTTTGCAGCGGCCCCTGCCACCTAGGGTTCTATGAGGATGAAAGAAGGAGTAGATGTAAAGAGCTGAAATAGCTCTTGGACTTGGTAAAAGGCAATAAATGTTACTGATTTTCCTTATTACCAGAACGTCACACCACATCTTAGATTGATTCTTCTGTATGTCCCACTGTTGAATGGTCTAGAGGCTACTAGGATGACAGCGGGGGACAGTATCACATGGCAGGAAAGAGCAGACTGCTCAACCTTGGGGAGATTCATTCTCTTCCCTATATTCTAGTTCTGTAAAACAGGGTAAGATATCTTCTTCATTCAATCTCGGCATCCCATTTCATTTTGTAAGTGTTTACCCCTCTCTTCAAGTAGGTGAAATACAGGCAGGGGACTATGTCTTTTCTTCTTGCTGCTGTACCTAGCATTTACTTAATATTTGTAGGTGAAAATATAGGGCGGTAGCAAGAAATAAATGACAGGGTGCACACAAAGCACTTACCATGTAGTAAACACTTTTAAGAGTAGCACCTGTGATTCTTGAATTTAGGATGGAAAACTGACTGTGACATTTCTGCACCCACCTCAGTGAGAGGCTAGAGATGTCCTCGTGGGTCCAAGTTTTGTTCTCTGGTGTAAATTCCATCAACCAAAACATGTACTGAGATTTTAGTTTGTGTAAAAACACTGCACCAGGCTAGAACAAAGTCTGTAAATAGCTTAATTTGAAATTAGGATTATTCTACAGCTAGTATACAAGTGGCCATTTTTCCCCCAGTTAATCACAAGCTGTTTGTTGAGCACATACTACATGTTTGATCCCTTTCCCATGGGGCATGATTATATAGCCTTGTTTCTGAAGTTGACTTGCTGAAAACATAAAGGCCATTTGGACGGTTTATTCTTTCCACATAGGTGCAGTTTCAGTTTGTTCTGCTGACGGACACATTGTACTCCCCTTTGCCTCCGGAATTACTTCCCACTGAGATGGAAAAAACTCATGAAGACAGGCCTTTCCCTCGTACTGTGGTGGCGGTAGAAGTCCAGGATCTGAAGAACGGAGCGACACATTATTGGTCTTTGGAGAAACTCAAGTATGAAAACATTCCTCATAAAACCAGTTGTTTTATTTAGGAAATAATAATGGGGGCGCCTGGGTGGCTCAGTCGTTAAGCGTCTGCCTTCGGCTCAGGTCATGATCCCAGGGTCCTGGGATCGAGCCCCGCATCAGGCTCCCTGCTCCGCGGGAAGCCTGCTTCTCCCTCTCCCACTCCCCCTGCTTGTGTTCCCTCTCTCGCTGTGTCTCTCTCTGTCAAATAAATAAATAAAATCTTTAAAAAAAAAA
>NW_027721729.1:0-319 GCF_054177405.1 Leptonychotes weddellii | reverse complement strand
AACGAAACAGGCATCAAAATCCAGGATGCAGAGAGAACCCCCCTCAAGATCAATAAAAATAGGTCAACACCCTAACATCTAATAGTAAAACTTATGAGTCTCACAGACAAAGAGAAAATCCTAAAAGCAGCTCGGGAGAAGAGATCTGTAACCTACAATGGTAGAAACATTAGATTGGCAACAGACCTATCCACAGAGACCTGGCAGGCCAGAAAGGACTGGCATGATATATTCAGAACACTAAATGAGAAAAATATGCAGCCAAGAATACTATATCCAGCTAGGCTGTCACTGAAAATAGAAGGAGAGATAAAAAGCT
>NW_027721728.1:0-319 GCF_054177405.1 Leptonychotes weddellii | reverse complement strand
GAGAGTGAACACAAGCAGGGGGAGTGGGAGAGGGAGAAGCAGGCTTCCCACCAAGCAGGGAGCCTGATGCGGGGCTCAATCCCAGGACCCTGAGACCATGACCTGAGCCGAAGGCAGACAGTTAATGACTGAGCCATCCGGGTGCCTTTGAATAAGCCATCCGGGTGCCCTTGAATAAATAAAATCTTAAAAAAAGAAGGAAAAAAAAAGACAAGTATAAGACTAATGGAAACCAGAAGAAACTAGTCGATTTAGTACTTTTCCACCTTTAGAGGCCAAACTTCCAATTTAGTTTTAACAAATTCGTCTACTAGAATGT
>NW_027721727.1:0-319 GCF_054177405.1 Leptonychotes weddellii | reverse complement strand
CGCCTGGGTGGCTCAGTTGGTTAAGCGACTGCCTTCGGCTCAGGTCATGATCCTGGAGTCCCCGGATCGAGTCCCGCATCAGGCTCCCTGCTCGGCGGGGAGTCTGCTTCTCCCTCTGACCCTCCTCCCTCTCATGCTCTCTGTCTCTCATTCTCTCTCTCTCAAATAAATAAATAAAATCTTTAAAAAAAAAAAAAAATAAAATAAAATATACATGGAAGAACACATATCTACAAATAGTTAAGATACATCTCCAAAGAAGAGCAAAAGGGAGGGGAATGCACCCTACCAAATAATGAGACATACTTGAAATCTGAAA
>NW_027721726.1:0-319 GCF_054177405.1 Leptonychotes weddellii | reverse complement strand
ATTATTATGCTCGATTCTTTCACACGAACTTCTCATCCAGGTACTTTTGTCTTCTAGGGGCTCAAAGTTATTTATATACACGCAGTTTAGTACTTTCTGATGCCAACCTAAAACACAAAATAAATTGGATAGGAAAATACAATGCTTAAATGGTAGGATTACTGAGCAGCATATCAGGAAAAATCACAAAAGTGGTTTCTGCTTTGGATCCTGACATTCTTTTGGCTACTAACTAATCTAGCCTCCCTGAACTTGGATTCATTATCTTAAACTGAAGTGGATCAGATAACCTCTGAAACCATTACATTTCTTACAATCA
>NW_027721725.1:0-319 GCF_054177405.1 Leptonychotes weddellii | reverse complement strand
GTCCATTTCAAGTTGTTTCCCGGTCTCTTGGCTTACCTCCACAAAATCACAGAGGGGATCAGGATTTTCACCCCATTTCCCTTCGGTTAGTCTGTAATCTCTTACAAAGTACAGTTTAAGAACATGAGATTATTTCTACACTAGAAAGAGACCCTGCCCTCCACTCTCCAACCCCATCACAGGAAAGCGTGCCCACGTGCCCTCAGCTCCAGTGGGCTGGGGTGGCCATGGAGAAGTGGGAGGAGACAAACTGCCACGTGGTGGAGTCGAGCCCTTCCACCCCTTCAGCAGCCAGTTGACAACATTATCAAATTCAGAT
>NW_027721724.1:0-319 GCF_054177405.1 Leptonychotes weddellii | reverse complement strand
ATTCTCCACCCAGCGAGCCAAAGCCTCCATCACCACTCGATAGCCCCACCTCCCACTGCCAACAGGCCACTTTTTGTCCTGCTCCTCTGGTCCAGTGCTTTAGCCTTCATCCTGAGACTGTCAGGAAGTCCGTGAGCATCCTCTACCTGCGAAAGGCTGGCTTTGGCTCCTGTCCTCTCATTCAAACACAGCTTTATGAATTTACTGTGTTCAGTATCTTTAATTGGCTGCACCCACATTTTTCACTCAGCCAGCTTGCCAGAGCATTTATATAAAGTTTTGAATCATGCAAGAAAATGGCCAGAAGCCCTGTTTATAT
>NW_027721723.1:0-319 GCF_054177405.1 Leptonychotes weddellii | reverse complement strand
CTGGCCCAGCTCTAGCAACTGGGCAGTTAATTGTGATTTTCCACTGGGCACGCATTCATTCTTTTTTTTTTTTTTATTAACATAATGTATTATTTGTTTCAGGGGTACAGGTCTGTGATTCAACAGTCTTACACAATTCACAGCGCTCACCATAGCACATACCCTCCCCAATGTCCATCACCCAGTCCCCCCATTCATCCCACCCCCCTCCACTCCAGCAACCCCCAGTTTGTTTCCTGAGATTAAGAGCTCTTATTGTTTGCCTCCCTCTCTGGTTTCATCTTCTTTCATTTTTCCCTCCTTTCCCCTATGATCCTCT
>NW_027721722.1:0-319 GCF_054177405.1 Leptonychotes weddellii | reverse complement strand
TTTTTAATTCATCAGCACAGGATGATTTCTTCAATTTCTTTCAATGATTCTGTACTTTTCAGGAGACTAGTCTTATACTTCTTATGTAAAATTCATTCCTAAATATTTTACTCTTGATGCTATTTTGAACAGATTTTTTTCCTTAAAAACATTTTCAGAGTTTTCCTTGCAAGTATATGGAAACAAAATTGATTTTTTAATATTGATTTTCTATCCTGCAACCTGCTGAATGTATTTGCTATAATTGTTGTTGTTGTGGATTCCTCCTATATACAGGATCATACCATCTGCAAATATAGTTTTACTTCCTCCTTACCAA
>NW_027721721.1:0-319 GCF_054177405.1 Leptonychotes weddellii | reverse complement strand
ACCCGATGTGGCCACTGTGGACAGCAGAAAGTGCCATTTGTCCAGGACGCAGGGCCTGGGGGCCGTCCCGCCAGGACCCCGTTCCCTGGGCTCTTTCCTCCTGCTCGCTTGCAAACACGGCGGTCCGGGTGTAGATATGGAGTCAGCATCGGACCGGTCGCCAGGATACGCCACTCATGTCAACGTGCCCACTTCGCAGGGAGGAGGCTAAGCTGTCCAGCCCCACAGATGGTGTCTGGGAGGACCGGGGCTGAGATTCAGATGTTGGAGCTCAGAGCTCCCCTCATCAGCACACTGCCTCCCCACACATCAGGGGGCA
>NW_027721720.1:0-319 GCF_054177405.1 Leptonychotes weddellii | reverse complement strand
GCAGGGCCCTGTCCACACACAGATTGATCTGGCACTTGTGCCTTCAGAACTGGGAGCGAACACATTTCCACTTTAAGCCTTCCAGTGTGTGGTCCTTAGTTTTAGCAGCCTTAGGACGTGCATGTGGTGGCATCCTTGATTCTGTCCATGTGTGAGCACTGGCCCTATTTCTTTTGGTTGGTTTGGTTTGGTTTGGTTTTAGATATAGAGACCAGAGGATATAAAACATAAAAGTTTGAGACTTCCAGGACACGAGGATGCCCAGGACCTGGCACAGCTGCTGAGACAAAATGCTCTGTGTTCTCCTCCCCTCCCCAGG
>NW_027721719.1:0-5316 GCF_054177405.1 Leptonychotes weddellii | reverse complement strand
ATTGAGTTGAGTGGGCTTACCTCCAGGGGCCCTTGAACGGCAGCCATGAGGGGCTAGAGCTGGGTCACAGGCCACTTCAGGTTACACTGCCAGGCCCAAAGCCTTCTGGCTTATTACTGTAGACACTGGTGAGCCTGACTCCACCCAGGACCCTTGGCTTATGGTGCTGGTGGCAGTCCCAATGCCAAACAGGGCTGTCGCTGAGTCTACAAAGGTACGGAGCTATTTCCAGATCAGTAACCAACATCATAGTTAGAATTTCAGACAGCTGGGGGCAGGTCTGACTTCTCAGAGTAGGTCTCCTTGGTCTTGGACTCTACCTGAACTTCACAATCTCCTTCTTTTATGCCAAAGCTCTCACAAATGCACTTTCTCCCTGAATGCCTATCAAATTCCTGTTGCTGGGGGAGGATATAAACAGAGGTCCTCCTATTCTACTATCTAGCTAATGTCACTGTGTTGGCAAGTTTTTGAGTGCTGATTCAGTCTCCTTACTTGTTATAGTTCTGTTCAGATATGTTATCTCTTCCTGATTCAGCCTTGGTAAGTTGTATGTTTCTTTCATAGACCATAGTACAGTATTCTTTTTTGATCCTTTATATTTCTGTGGCATCAGTTGTAATGCTTCCTCTTTCATTTTGTATTTTATTGGAGTCTTCTTTGTTTTGTTGTTGTTGTTGTTGTTAGTCTACCTAAGGGTGTGTCAATTTGCTTTATCTCTTCAAAAGATGAAAAATTGGTTTCATTGACTTTTTTCTTTTGCTTTTCTACTCTCCACTTTATTTATTTCTGCTCTAATGTTCCCTTTCTTCTTATAACCTTGGACTTAATTTGTTCTTCTTTTTCTAGTTCTGTGTGGTGTAAATTCAGGTTGTTTATTTGACATTTCTCTTATTTTTAAATGTAGGCATTTATTGCTATAAACCTCCTTCTTAGAACTTTTGTCATTTCGGGTGCCTGGGTGGCTCAGTCATTAAGCGTCTGCCTTTGGCTCAGGTCATGATCCCAGGGTCCTAGGATAGAGTTCCACTTCAGGCTCCCTGCTCAGCAGAGAGTCTGCTTCTCCCTCTACCCCTCCCCCCTGCTCCTGCTCTCTCTCTCGCGCGCGTGCGTGCATGCACATGCTCACTCTCTCTCACGCTCTTTCTCTCTCTCAGATAAATAAAATCTTAAAAAAAGAACTTCTGACATTTCATTTCATTTCATTTCATCTTATTTTACTTTATTTTAATTCTAGCATAGTTAACATACCGTGTTGTATTAGTTTCAGTTTTACAACACAGCGAGTCAACAATTCCATACACCACCCAGTGCTCATCACAAGTGCAGTCCTTAATCCCCATTATCTATTTCATCCATCTCTCCACCCACTTCCCTTCTGGTAACCATCAGTTTGTTCTCCATAGTCTGTTTCTTGGTTTCTCTCTCTCATTTGATTTTCCTTTCCTCATTTTTTTGTTTCTTAAATTCCAAATATGAGTGAAATCATATAATATTTCTCTTTCTCTGACTGATTTCACTTAGCATCATAATCTCTAGCTCCATCCATGTCGTTGCAAATGGCAAGAACTTCTTTTGCAACATTTCATAAGTTTTGGTATGTTGCGTTTTTATTTGTTTGTTGCAGTATTTTTTTTTTTCTGATTTCCCTTTTGATTTCTTTTTGGACTCGTTGGTTGTGCAGGACTGCGTTGCTTAACTTCCACATGTTTGTGAATTTTCCACTGTTCCTCCTGTTATTGATTGCTAGTTTCATTCTTTTGTGGTCACAAAACATACTTGGTATGATTTTTCTCTTTAAATATTTTAAGACTTCCTATGTGACCTAACACATGATGTGTTCTGTAAATGCTCCATGTTTGAGAAGAATGTATGTTCTGCTGCTGTTTTGTGGAATATTCTTTGTGTTTCTCTTTGGTCCATTTGTTCTTTCTGGGTTGATTTTCTCGCTCCCAGTCTATCCATTGTTGAAAGTGAGAAATTGAAATTTTCTACTATTATTGTATCGCTGTCTATTTCTTCTTTCAGATCTGTCAGTGTTTGCTTTATATATTTAGGTACTCTAACATAAAATATATTGTATTTTCCTGGTGAATTATTCCATGTTTCATTATATAATGATCTTTCTGCATCTCTTGTCATCATTTTTTACTTAAAGACTGATTTGTTTGATGTAATTGCAATCATCTCTGGTCTCTTTTGTTTACCGTTTGCATGGAATATCTTTTCCCATCCCTACACTTTCAGCTCCCATGTGTTCTTAAATCTAAATGGGTCTCTTGTAGGCAACATACAATGGGATCTTGTGGAATTTGTTTGTTTGTTTTATGATTTTATCCATTCCATGATCTATGTGTTTCTTTGGGCATTTAATAATTTAGGATTATAGTTAGTATTGATAGGTAAGGACTTACTATTGTCACTTTGTTAGTTGTTTTCCAACAAACTTGTAGTTCTTTTGTCCCGCTTTTTCTCTCTTGCTATATTCCTTTGCGATTTGTTCATCTTGTTTGTAGTGATATACTTTGATTTATTCACCTTTTCCATTCATGTATATTCTGTACTTACTTTCTTTGGGTTACCATGAGGCTTACATAATAGTACATCTCCAGTTATAGCAGTCTATTTTAAGCTGTTAACATCTTAACTTCAGTTGCATGCAAACACTGCACTTTTATTCCCCCTAAACTCTATGTAATAGATGCCACAATTTACATATTTCTATGTGTTCCTCTTTTAAGAAATTTTGCAGTTATTGTTATTACTAATATCTTCTATTTTAATTTTTAGCAGAATAACTTGTGATTAACAAACCACCACTCAAATTTTACAGTTTTCTGAATATGTCTATATATTTACTTTTACCGATGAGTGTTATATTTTCAAATGTTTTCATGTTCCTGTGTAACATCCTTTTCTTTCACCCTTAACTCCCCTAAGTATTTCTTGTAAAGCAGGTCTAGTAGTGACTAACTGCCTCTTTTTTTGTGTGTCTGGGGAAGTCTTACTCTCCTTCATTTATGAAGGATAGTTTAGTCAGGTATACTGTTCGTGGTTGGCAGCTTATTTTCTTTCAGCTCTTTGAATGTATCATAACACACCTTCTGGCTTACAACGTGTCTGCTGAGAAACCCACCAAAATTTTTATGGGCGTCCCTTGTGCATGATAGATCACATTTCTCTTGATGCTTTCAAAATTCTCTTTGACTTGGACTTTTAACAATTTAATTATATCTTTGTGTATGTTTTAAGTTCATCTTATTTGAGGACTTTTGGGCTTCTTCAGTCTCAGTGCCCTTTTTCCTCCACTGATTTGGGAAGTTTTTAGTCATTAGTTCCTTACAGAAGCTTTCTGACTCTCTCTTCCCCATCTGGGATCTCTGTAGTGTGTATATTGTTTGCCCTGGTGGTATCCCATTAGCCACATAGATTTTGCTCACTCCTTGATTCTTTCTTCTTTGTGCTCCTCTGAATGGATAAGTTCAAATGACGTGTCTTCAAATTTGCTGATTTTTCTTCTGATTAAGTTGGTTGTTGTGGAAGGAGCCAAGATGACCTTCAACAGATGAATGGATAAAGAAGATGTGGTTCATATATACAATGGAATATTACTCAGCCATCAGAAAGAACGAATACCTACCATTTACATCGACATGGATGGAACTGGAGGGGATTATGCTAAGTGAAATAAGTCAATCAGAGAAAGACAATTATCATATGGTTTCACTCATATGTGGAATATAAGGAATAGCACAGAGGACCATAGGGGAAGGGAGGGAAAACTGAACGGGAAGAAATCAGAGAGAGAGACAAACCATGAGAGACTCTTGACTCCAGGAAACAAACTGAGGGATGCGGAAAGGGAGGTGGGTGGAGGAATGGAGTAACTGGGTGATGGGCATTAAGGAGGGCATATGATGTGATGAGCACTGGGTGTTACACACAACTGATGAACCACTGAACACTACATCAAAAACTAATGATATACTATATGTTGACTAATTGAATTTAAATTTTTTTTTAAAAAGTTGGCTGTTGAAGCTTCTCTATTAACTTTTCAGTTTATTGTTTTGTATTCTTCAGTTCTAGAATTTATTTTGTTCTTTTCCTTCTTAAACTTTCTTATACTTTGTATCTCTTAGTTGATATCGTCATTTTGTTCATGTATTCTTTTCCTGATTTCATTTAGTTGTCTATCCGTGTTCTCCTGTCACTTAATGAACTTCTTTAGAATGCATATTTTATTTTTATTTTTTTGTCAAGTAATTCACAAATCTTCATTTCCTTAAGGTTGGTTACTGGAGGTCTATTTCGTTCTTCTGATTGTGTCGTGTTTCCCTGTTCTTTGTATTGATTATTACTTACCAATGTTGTGTGCACATTTGATGAAACAGCTACCTGCCCCAGTCTTTATGGACTTGCATTGACATGCAAAGAACTTCATTCATTAGTTTGGTTTCTATTCTATTATATACTGGGAGACTCTCTAATTTTTCTATGATTGTCTCTGCTCTGGACCTGTGTGTATAGATTCCCAATTGGAAGGATTTACTGCTTTCTTTCCTTTCTCAGGAGCCCATAATCTCTTGCTCTCTCTGACGTCTGACTGCCATAATAATGGGGGCCGGGATATTGAAGACACACTCCACACCTCTCCCTCTTGCCCTGTATAGAAGCCTTGAGTTCTGAGCCTTTTTCTTATCTCATAGAGCTGTGATAGGCAGCACACATGGCCTACTCCTTTTTCTTTGTACTTAGCTGCTCCCCTGAGACTCCTCCAGTTCTGTCCACCCTCCCCAGTTAGGTGTGCTGAAAACTGGTCCCTTGGGCTGCACACTGAAATTTAAGGATGTTGAAAACATTCTACATTTCCTACCATCCTTCCTTGGAGAGTAGCCTCAGATTCTGAGCCTTCTCAGTTTCACAAAAACCATGCCAACTGCAAAAAATCATGATTCTTTTCCTTTGTTCTCCACCCCGTAACACTCTCCCCCAAGGCATACTAGTCAAACCAGTCCTTTCAGCACTCCATTTGTGGTGAGATAGGAACTGGTCCCTTGGGCAGTGTGTGTATATATATCATTGCATATATCACAGAATTGATATTCTTTATCAATTCATCCATTGATGACCACCTAAGCTGTTTCTATATTTTAGCTATTGTAAATAATGCTACTATAAACATGAAAGTGTATATGCCATTTTGAGTTAGTGTTTTCATTTCCTTTCAACATAATTTCAAAAGCAGAATGTCTGGACAATACCGTAGTTCTATTTCTAAATTATTGCAGATCCTCCATTCTGCTTTCCATAGTG
>NW_027721718.1:0-319 GCF_054177405.1 Leptonychotes weddellii | reverse complement strand
CATCTGCCCTGGACACTGGCCCGAGTGGGCAGTAGGATGCTTTGCCCTGGGTCCCCATCCATTGCAGCTCCTGAGGTCGCCCAGGGAGGCTAGCCTTCAACGTGCCCTTTGGTCTCCCAGCTCAGCATTTCTCCTGTAGTCCATGCGGCCACTAGGAAAGGGCAGGGCCACAGTCGGATTGGGAGGGACCGTCAGAGATTACTGGACAGGGGGTGCACAGGGGCCCTGTCTCACCCTGGACCAAGGTCTGCAGCCTGGGTGTTTAATCAGGGGTTAAGGGGTGCTGCTTTGCTGCCTCACCACACGCTTACACCAACCC
>NW_027721717.1:0-319 GCF_054177405.1 Leptonychotes weddellii | reverse complement strand
TAGCACATACTTTATATGTGCTAACCACTTTATCTTTGCAAATATTAAAAAGTCTGACTTTGTAGAACTTACAATTTTGTTGAGAATAGTATTATTTAGAGTTCGATCACCATCTCTTCGTTAACACAAATTGCTATTCTTAGGGCATGAGAAAGGTCAGTTCTTTTTTGTAATGCCTGTTATTTTGCAGTGAGTATGTGGTTTTACTCCTATGCAGGTTATCTGTACTTTAAGCTCATCTATGACTTCTTGTGTTTTAGGTAGTATGTTTAAGAATTCTTCCCAAGATATAATCAACCCCTACATTCATAGCTTCTCT
>NW_027721716.1:0-319 GCF_054177405.1 Leptonychotes weddellii | reverse complement strand
AAAAAGAACCAGTTCTTTGTCTCTTTAATTTTTCTCTACGGTTTTTCTGTTTCCAATTGTACTGATATTTTTCTCTTATCTCTTTGTCTATAAAATGAAGCAAATCTTACCCGTCTCACAGAGTTATGAGATTTAAATGAAATGACACGTAAAAGAACATAGAGCAGAACCTGAAATATGGATATTTTAATGAAATGTGGTTCACCCCCCCCCACACACACCCAAATATCTTCCTTAATAGAATCCCCTACTTAGGAATTATGGCAGTTAAAAAAAAAGAATCTATCAAATAAAGAAAGGAAGGAAGGAAGGAAGGAAG
>NW_027721715.1:0-319 GCF_054177405.1 Leptonychotes weddellii | reverse complement strand
AAAGCAGTGGCTGGGAAGCTATAGTCGGGTGATGCGCAGCAGTTTGAGGGGGGAGCAGGTAGAAGAGATTCTGGGGTTCGCTAAGCAGCACCTCCTGATGCTGGAGTTGGCGGACATGGTCAAGGGCCGGGGGCATCCAGAAAATCGCCCACATCGCCTGCGTCTGTGCCGCTGCGGAGTCCCCAGTAAAATGTGCCCGCCCCTGCGGCCTCTGGCCTGGAACCTGGGGGAGGAGGGACAGGGGGAGCAGGAACCGTGTGCGCATGCGGGACCCCCACAGGAGCCCGAAGAGCCAGACAGGTGCAGAGAGGAGTCAGGC
>NW_027721714.1:0-319 GCF_054177405.1 Leptonychotes weddellii | reverse complement strand
TCCTCCATGAGAAGATCACCATTGGCCATGCTTTTTACACATACAAATAATGTCTCTCTTTTTTACCATCAAGCTACATGCATCCTTCCCTTGACATTCTATCCTGACTGATTTCTTATCTCGTGTAATATTTTAAGACAGCATTTTAATTGCTGTGAAGTATTTTGTCATCTACAGGTATCATATTTCATTAATAGCATGCTGTTTTGTTGGACCTGTGGATTCTTCCCACTTCTTAATTCTTTCATGGAACTCCTTGTATAAAAATCTTGCCTGCATATTATTATTTTAGGATAACTTCCTAACTATTTAATAATGA
>NW_027721713.1:0-319 GCF_054177405.1 Leptonychotes weddellii | reverse complement strand
CTTATCAAGCCACCCTGTCGGTGGCTGATTCCGGTCTGGGCCCCAGGTCTCCGGATGAATCCCATGTTGTTTTTTCTGTTCTACAGGCTGGCTGGCTTTCTGTTTAAGAATTCTTTCTTTTTTTTTTTTTTTTTAAAGATTTTATTTATTTATTTGAGAGAGAGATAATGAGAGACAGAGAGCACGAGAGGGAAGAGGGTCAGAGGGAGAAGCAGACCCCCTGCTGAGCAGGGAGCCCGATGCGGGACTCGATCCCGGGACTCCAGGATCATGACCTGAGCCGAAGGCAGTCGCTTAACCAACTGAGCCACCCAGGCGC
>NW_027721712.1:0-319 GCF_054177405.1 Leptonychotes weddellii | reverse complement strand
ATCTTCTTGTTGGATAGGCCCTTTAAGCAGGATATAGTGTCCTTCCTCATCTCTTATTACAGTCTTTGGTTTAAAATCTAATTTGTCTGATATAAGGATTGCCACCCCAGCTTTCTTTTCATGTCCATTAGCATGATAAATGATTTACCAGTACCTAACTTTCAATCTGGGGGTTTCTTTGTTTCTAAAATGAGTCTCTTGCAGACAGCATATTGATGGGTCTTGTTTTTTTATCCAATCTGATAGCCTGTGTCTTTTGGTTGGGGCATTTAGCCCATTTACATTCAGGGTAACTATTGAAAGATAGGAATTTAGTGCC
>NW_027721711.1:0-319 GCF_054177405.1 Leptonychotes weddellii | reverse complement strand
TTTTTTTTTTTTTTTTTCAGTAGGCTCCACACAGGGCTTGAACTCACAACTCTAGGATAAGATGGGAGCTGAGATCAAGAGTTGGATGCTCCCCCGACTGAGCCACCCAGGCGCCCCTCTTGTTACTTTATTTTTTTTTTTTTTAGTATTTTTTTATTATTATGTTAATCACCATACATTACACCATTAGTTTTTGATGTAGTGTTCCATGATTCATTGTTTGCGTATAACACCCAATGCTCCATGCAGAACATGCCCCTTTTAATACCCATCACCAGGCTAACCCATTCCCCCACCCCCCTCCCCTCTAGAACCCTCA
>NW_027721710.1:0-319 GCF_054177405.1 Leptonychotes weddellii | reverse complement strand
TGTTTCCAACTAGGTTTTATTTTAGTGCCAATATTATCAGCAATGATACAGGAGTAATTCAGGCAAATAGATCACCTTAAGTACATCAGAGAAAAAACTCACTGTGTCAAGCACGTCTCACACTCCAGCAAACGAACGTAAAACCAGAGAACAAAGTTAGCAGCATTAAATTAAAGTGCTTTTTGCCACACTTCTGTCAAGAGTCTTTCCCTCACTGGGAAAAATTTAATTTTACTTACTGTATAAGAAACTCAAAATTCCATTCATTGCCCAGGGGCTACATTCAAAAACATTCATGTTTAGTTATTAAATAATTTCT
>NW_027721709.1:0-319 GCF_054177405.1 Leptonychotes weddellii | reverse complement strand
TGAATACAATGACATTTTCTTTGTGTTTATGAACTGATCCACTAACAAGCAATGTTTCAGAAAAAACAAAGCCAAATTTGCATTCAGTAACATAAAATTGCAGTCAGTTAAATCTTCTTCTTTTTTTTTTTTTTAAAGATTTTATTTATTTATTTGAGAGAGAGAGAATGAGAGACAGAGAGCACGAGAGGGAAGAGGGCAGAGGGAGAAGCAGACCCCCTGCTGAGCAGGGAGCCCGATGCGGGACTCGATCCCAGGACTCCAGGATCATGACCTGAGCCGAAGGCAGTCGCTTAACCAACTGAGCCACCCAGGCGCC
>NW_027721708.1:0-5317 GCF_054177405.1 Leptonychotes weddellii | reverse complement strand
TTTTTTTTTTTTTTTAATCATGAATGGATGTTGTACTTTGTCAAATGCTTTTTCTGCATCTATTGAAAGGATCATATGGTTCTTATCCATTCTTTTATTAATGTGCTGTATTGTGTTGATTGATTTGCAAATAGTGAACCACCCTTGCAGCCCAGGAATAAATCCCACTTAATCACGGTGAATAATTCTTTTAATGTACTGTTGGATTCGATTTGCTAGTATCTTGTTGAGAATTTTTGCATCCATGTTCATCAGGGATATTAGCCTGTAGTTCTTTTTAGTGTAGTCTTCATCTGGTTCTGGTATTAGGGTAATTTTGGCCCCATAGAATGAATTTGGAAGTTTTCCTTCCCTTTCTATTTTTTGGAATAGTTTGAGAAGAATAGGTATTAACTGTTCTTTAAATGTTTGGCATATTCACCTGTGAAGCCATCTGGCCCTGGATATTTGTTTTGGGAGATTTTTGATTACTGATTCAATTTATTTGCTGGTTATCGTCTGTTCAAGTTTTCTATTTCTTCCTGTTTCAGTTTTGGTAGTCTATATGTTTCTATGAATTTATCCATTTCTTCCAGGTTGTTCCATTTGTTGGCATATAGTTTTTCATAATATTTTCTTATAATTGTTTGTATTTCTGTGGTATTGGTTGTTATTTCTCCTCTCTCATTTGTGATTTTATTTATTTGGGTCCTTTCTCTCTTCTTTTCTTTTTCTTTTACGATTTTATTTTTAAGTAATCTCTGCATTCAACATGGGGCTCGAACTCACAATCCTGAGTTCAAGAGTTGAATGCTCCCCCGACTGAGCCAAACAGTCACCTCTTTTCTTTTTGATATGTTTGGCTAGGGGTTTATCAATTTTTATTAATTTTTTCAAAGAACCAGCTCCTGGTTTCATTGATTTGTTCTATTTTTTTTAGTTTCTATATCATTTATTCCTGCCCTAATCTTTGTATTTTCCTTTTTCTGCTGGCTTTAGGCTTTATTTGTTGTTCTTTTTCTAGCTCCTTCAGGTATAAGTTTAAGTTGTTTACTTGACATTTTTCTTGCTTCTTAAGGTAGGCCTGTATTGTTATATACTCTCCTATTACTACCACTTTTGTTGCATCCCAAAGATTTTGGATGACTATGTTTTCATTTTCCTGTGTTTCCATGTATTTTTTTAAATTTCTTCTTTGATTTCCTGGTTGACTGATTCATTGTTTAGCAGCATATTGTGTAACCTTCATGTATTTTTGGTCTTTCCCAACTTTTTCTTGTGCTTGACTTCAAGTTTCATAGCACTGTGGTCAGAAAAGTTGCATGGTATGATTTCAATCTTTTTGTACTTTCTGAGGCCTAATTTGTGACCTAGTATGTGATCTCTTCTGGATAATGTCCCATGTGCACTTGAAAAGAATGTGTATTCTGCTGCTTTAGGATGGAATGCTCTGAATATATCTGTTAAGTCCATCTGATCCATTGTCTCATTCAAAGCCATTGTTTCACTGTTGATTTTCTGCTTAGATGATCTGTCCATTGCTGTAAGTGGGGTGTTAAAGTCCCCTACTATTATTGAATTATCATCCACGAGTACCTTTATGTTCGTTATGAATTGTTTGGGTGTTCCCAAGTTGGGGGCATAAATATTCACAATTTTTAGATTTTCTTGTTGGATAGTCCCCTTTATTATGATATAGTACCCTTCTTCATCTCTTGTTACACTCTTCGGTTTAAAATCTAGTCTGTTTGATATAAGTATTGCTACTCTGGCTTTCTTTTGACATCCATTTATGTGATAAATGTTTTTCCATCCCCTCACTTTCAATCTGCAGGTGTCTTTAGGTCTGAAGTGAGTCTCTTGTGGGTTGAACTTTACTTTTTATATCCTCCTGGAAATAGGTGAAAAATCTCAGCCTAGAGTCCAAAATAAGATGATCTCACTAAAAATCTGGAATACTAAAGACCCCATTATGTAAGGGAATATCAATAATGAGTATTCCCCGCCCATATCCCCACCTCTAAGAGACTGTTAGGTAAATCAACCTTATTTTTAAAAAAAATTTTTTAGTTTAAAAAGAATTTTGTTGATAAATCAACCCTCTTGAACCTTACAGTTAATGCTTAGCAGAGATGAAATAAAAACTACTGAGAATCCGAAACATAAATCAATCTTCACATGAATTTGCAGCACAGATTCTCTTACTGATGTGATTCAAAATCCCAGGTTAAAAATTGAGAGTAAGCTGACGGTTACTTTGAGCATGGTCTTGCTATAAAAAAAAACAGCTGTTCTCTGAAGGACGCAACCTTCATTTCAGGATGTCAAAAATTTCCCATGGACCAATATTAAGAGAAATATTGAGTCATTTTTGTTCACTTTGGATAAATCAAGTGTGGAATGGCATTGGAGTTCAATCTAATGAACAACATTTTCTTCCACTTGAATAAATAATGGTGATAATGTGTAATCTCAATTCACTTTCCATCATGACACCCAAAGTAACCATTAACTAAATGAAAAAGAAAAAAAAAAAACTTCTCTAGAAGGGATATTACTAATAAACAGGAAAAGATATCATGGACTTAACTCTTACATAAGAACCACACATGTTAAATAAACATTACATATTAAGGACTTCCCATCTACAAATTAAAATATCTGCTGGAAAATAATGAAATAATTTGATAATCCATGTCGAATGACTGATAACACTGAGATGCTATTTTATTATTTAATAAGGATATTTTGTGTGTGTGTGTGTGTGTGTGTTTTTTTTTGCTTCGCCACTGGCTATTGTTATTATTTACTTTTTAGACTAGTTTTCAAGCTTCTCCCCATGAGTATAATTGGCTCATTTTTGCATAAAAATATAATTTTGATGTTCTTAGTTTGTATTGCTTCACTCAAAATTCATCCAGTTTATGCTAAAAATCAGTAATTTGAATTCTTCCTTAAAAAGTTAATTTCTGTCTAATGGCACATGAGCAAGTATAATGTGTAATTTTGGAGGTCATGTCCTTTAAATTAGGTTACTTTCCTTCCCACTCCCCTTCCTCCATCACACCTTGGGAGTCAGAATTGAGACGTGATGGTGATAAGTTAGTTTTCACCATGGGGATGAGGATGACAACTTAGGAAATGTTGAAGTTTTCCAGAGAGAAAGAACCTGGTCCCCAGATAACCTCATGCAGCAGAGCTTTCATACCTCCCTGGACCTCCTGCCAACTAAGAATTTTTTAGAAGAGAGAAAAAAAACCTTTTAACCCTATTTAAGTCAATGTTATTTGTTTTCAATTAAAATAGCAGAGCTAATATCCTAACTAATATACAATTTGCCTATTTATGTTATTATTTTAACATTTTTATTTCTATGAACTACTCTCAAGCCATTAATCTATTATCTCCATTGAGGATATAACACAACACTTAATTATAAGAAAAAAATCAAATTTAACAAAATACTACAGAGGAGGCAAATGAGATTAAAGATACATACTTGCAGTTTTATACAAGGTTATACTTGTTGTATTCATTAAAAGACACTGTGAAGATTCCAACTGTACTGGCTTTATTATGCATGAATAATATTTATTCATGAAAATCATGTATAGAGGGTTTCCATAAAAGCCATAATTAATGCTATAGATTTCAAGATTGTGACATGTATGTGAACACAATATCTGTAATAATATTCTTTCCTTTGCAAGCTGCCACTTTCTGCCAAACCCTTGACTGATGGTTAGGAACTAGCATAATTTGAGGACCACACTTTTAAAAACACTGGTCTATGATTTTTTATTTTAAGTAGGCCCCATCCCAGCATAGAACCCAATGTGGGGCTTGAACTCATGACTCTGAGATTAAGACCTGAGCTGAGGTCAAGAGTCAGACGCCCAACTGACTGAGCCACCTAGGCACCCTTGGTCTATGATTTTTATGTTAGGTTTCCATTTGTGAACTTCCACAGCATAATTGATTTACTTTATTCATACTTAGATAATGTATGATTATCAAATGTTTGTAACAATTATGACATTTAAAAGCAAACTAAGCAAACATGTATTTGATAAATGAAGGGAGATGCTGGACAATTTCTTTATAATTTTCCATATTTAGTGAGGCTGCAAACTGACATCTGACAGCCATCTGACAACCAAATATACAATGCAGCTATTTATCTTCAGACAACAGAATTTAAAAGTTTTGAATTTTAGTGTCATTAGATAGGATCACATTCTTTATTTCTGCTATGTGCTTATCTACTCCCTATATCCAGCTTGGATTCTCCATGATGTATATTACCCCTCTGGCCCTTAAAGTCAGAATTTGGGATCCCCAGTTTCTATTTTGTGTATACATTATGTGTGAGTGTCAAAGTCTGGGATATACTAATGAGTATGTGTGTGTGTGTGTGTGTGTGTGTAGGGTTGAGGGGAGAGAGAAAGAGAGAAAGAGAAATGGAGAAAGAGACAGAAAGAGGCCAGAAATCACGTAAGTGCCCACATCTGGAAGCCACCACACTCTGGAGGAAAATATTTGCTTTCTCTGTCATTTTCATGTTTAACACAGAATTGCAAAAGTATCAAGCTGCCTCAAAACAATCTTTTTGTTGTTTCTTATTTCTACTCATAGATAGCAAAAGCAAATTGATGCAGTATGAATATAAACTGGTGAGGGCACATACCAATGGAGCTTTGTGGATCTGAGCACTATTTAATCTCTTTTAATTCTTTATTTTGGTGTCCTGTGAGAGTAGGGAGAATCTGATATTTAAGGTAGCCTCTTAAGGCAAGAGAGAACAATGAAAGTTTTGGTGAAGCATGACAATGGTTTTTGCTTTGGAAACTGGGGATAAGCAAAGCTGGTGTGTGTTCAGGACTTGCAGTGAGTTGGGCTCAGGTGGTGTAATCTAAAAAGCAACAGACATGCAAGAAATCGTTAATATGATCCATTACCAAGATTACAGAAAGAGAAACTGGCTTCCAAAGTACTTAGAGAACTAGTTTTCTGTCCAGACTTTTGTACAAGATGTGATGGCAAGGCCAAAGGATTTACCCAAAGGCATGCATAATAAGGTAAATAGGCCTCTATTCTCAATTCCTAATACTGGCATGAAGCCATTACTTCTCTACTGTAGTATAAATAATACTACTTCTCTTACATTTAGGTCATTTAGTCATACTTCTTATATCCTTCAACATTGCTATCATTTACGAACCCACCACCAAAACTATCTACATCTGTTCATCAGTGACTTTGTAAGCACCTCGGTTCACACTGTTCATGTCTGTTCTCAGACTGTATCAGTAGTAGAGCAGTTAATTATCCATCCACA
>NW_027721707.1:0-319 GCF_054177405.1 Leptonychotes weddellii | reverse complement strand
CTGCGGTGCCTCGCAGAGGAGTCTCCTAATGACTTTCAGCAAATGACAAGGGGTTGGAAGTGGCGGCTTACAGGAGAAAGATCAAGCACAGCGATCTCGTTACCAGGTTGTCAAGGGGAAGGAGCAAAGCGGCAGGGAGGGCTGCTCAGGATATTCATTTGGGCCAGGAGCAGAAGTGTGATCCGGAGGCCGAAGGGAAATGTGTCCTGATGGAGAAGGAAGAAAAGGCCGCACAGTGAGACAGTGGTCTGGCCTCTCCGCTGCGCAGAGGGAGGGAGACAGGGCGGAAGGCGGTGGCTGTTCTGTGGATGGGACATCT
>NW_027721706.1:0-319 GCF_054177405.1 Leptonychotes weddellii | reverse complement strand
CTTAGCGTGGACAGGCCCAGTGAAAGAGAAGCCAGGAGGTTTGCCGGGATTTGTCCCATTGAGAGTTAGCCGGGAGACTTCGCGTAAGGTCACAGCTCCTTAAGACCTATTTCCCTGGGGCGCCTGGGTGGCTCAGTTGGTTAAGCGACTGCCTTCGGCTCAGGTCATGATCCTGGAGTCCCGGGATCGAGTCCCGCATTGGGCTCCCTGCTCGGCAGGGAGTCTGCTTCTCCCTCTGACCCTCCTCCCTCTCATGCTCTCTGTCTCTCATTCTCTCTCTCTCAAATAAATAAATAAAAATCTTTAAAAAAAAAAAAAA
>NW_027721705.1:0-319 GCF_054177405.1 Leptonychotes weddellii | reverse complement strand
CTATTTCTCCCGTCCTCCCGCCCCCCTCCCCCCCTCCCCTCTGACAACCTCCAGTTCATGCAAATAATTTAAAATAAATAAAATTAATAACAATCACTCTGGAAGGAAGTAATGGGTTGCAGGGGTAAAGAATAATGACACAGGGTTTGATAGGGGATTTTCTAAGGATAAGATATCAAAAAACTCGTGCTAAGGATTCTCAGAAATGGGAAGAACAAGAATGGGGAGGAGGCTATTTCAGGAAGAAGGGACTTTGTATGGGAATTGTTTAAGGCTGAAAGGACCTTGGAGTATTTAAGGAAGTAAAAGGGCACCCATG
>NW_027721704.1:0-319 GCF_054177405.1 Leptonychotes weddellii | reverse complement strand
CTCTCTGGCTGTGTGATGTAAGCAAGTCTTTTAGGACTGGATTGAAACAGGGCTTCCCACAGCATGAGTTCCACTGACTGGAGAGACTTGAGAGGATTTTAGATGCTACTGAATGACCCTGAGTCACACACTGAGAAGGTGATTCCATTTTCATATCTCTTTTAATTCAAATTGGGTCCAAGACAAATTCTGAGCAACTGATGGGTTTAACACTTCTGAAAACACCTTTCCTAACACCTCCTTTTAAAAACAAATAGGGTAGGGGCATCTGGGTGGCTCAGTTGTTAAGCGTCTGCCTTCAGCTCAGGTCATGATCCCA
>NW_027721703.1:0-319 GCF_054177405.1 Leptonychotes weddellii | reverse complement strand
TGTTCATGAATGAGTGCATCTGCCCGCATAAGGACTTGTTCATGAATGAGTGCCTCTGCCGACACAAGGACTTGTTCATGAGTGAGTGTATCTACCCATGCAAGGACCTGTTCATGAATAAGTGCATCTGCCCACACAAGGACTTGTTCATGAATGAGTGTATCTACCCATGCAAGGACTTGTTCATGAATAAGTGCATCTGCCCACACAAGGACTTGTTCATGAATGAGTGTATCTGTCTACACAAGGACTTGTTCATGAATGAGTGTATCTACCCATGCAAGGACTTGTTCATGAATGAGTGTATCTGTCTACACAA
>NW_027721702.1:0-319 GCF_054177405.1 Leptonychotes weddellii | reverse complement strand
TGGGCTTAGTACCCCCTGGCTTATAGGGACTGTTGGGTATGGCCCAGCTCTAAGAGAGAGCTCTGTGCAAAATAAGAACCTGGCAGCCTAATCCCACCCAGAGTAATGAGGTGGGGCCGCACCATACAAGGGTGGACATTTGGGGCTGAGGTCTTCCTGGGCAAAAACAATCAACCAGTCCTTTTTTTTTTTTTTTTTTAAAGATTTTATTTATTTATTTGAGACAGAGAGAATGAGAGAGACAGAGAGCACATGAGAGGGGGGAGGGTCAGAGGGAGAAGCAGGCTCCCTGCTGAGCAGGGAGCCCGATGCGGGACTC
>NW_027721701.1:0-319 GCF_054177405.1 Leptonychotes weddellii | reverse complement strand
AGTGAAATCATATGTCTTTGTCTTTCTCTGACTTATTTCGCTTAGCATGATACTAACTTCATCCATGTCCTTGCAAATGGCAAGATTTCATTCCTTTTTTTAAATTTTATTTTATTCTATTATGTTAGTCACCATACCCTACATCATTAGTTTTTGATGTAGTGATCCACGCTTCACTGTTTTCGTATACTATCCAGTGTTCCATGCAGTACGTGCCCTCCTTAATACCCACCACTGGGCCAACACATCTCCCCATCCCCCTACCCTCCAAAACCCTCAGTGTGTTTCTCAGAGTCCATAGTCTCTCATGGTTCATCTC
>NW_027721700.1:0-319 GCF_054177405.1 Leptonychotes weddellii | reverse complement strand
TGAGAAGCAAACAGGGTTTTAGAGGGGAGGGGGGAGGGGGGATTGGTTAGCCTGGTGATGGGTATTAAGGAGGGCACATACTGCATGGAGCACTGGGTGTTATACGAAAACAATGGATCGTGGATCACCACATCAAAAACCAATGATGTATTGTATGGTGACTAACATAACATAATAAAATTAAAAATAATAATAAATAAATAAAAATAAAAAGTAATACAATAAAACTAAAATAAATAATTTAATTCTAGCTATATAACATTGACTGTTAAATGGCTGTAAGAGGAGATCTATTAGCTTTTGTTTTAAAGGAAATTAG
>NW_027721699.1:0-319 GCF_054177405.1 Leptonychotes weddellii | reverse complement strand
CACGCACACACCACACACACACCACACATACCAAACACACACACCACACCACACTACACACATACACTCGGCCCCAGGCCTCTGAGCCCAGAGCAACAGTTACTGACTAAACAATCTGGGTTTTCCTCACGTACTCTGTAAGAAATATAAAGGTAAATGTGATTTTTTTCTAAAACACACCAGACCCGAACTGGCAAAGGAAAGCTGAGCTCTGCACAAAGCCCACTGGTAAGCCGATACACATGATCTCACTTTTTAAGGAATTCCTGAAAACTCTTTTCTTTCAGATGTGATCCGAATAAGCACTGAATGTTTATCA
>NW_027721698.1:0-319 GCF_054177405.1 Leptonychotes weddellii | reverse complement strand
CAGTCCCGACATTATGTGTCCGGAGAAGAGCCAGGCCAGATGGGAACTGCGTGAAAGCTACCGGTGATCTTGCTAATTGTGCCAGCTAGAACCAGTTGTACTCATTAAGAAATGTGGAATCCAACAACTTAGCTGTTCACACTCAATCAGCAGTGTGCTGGAGAATGGGAAATTCAAGCAAGGGGTCCATGTGCCCCAGGAAATGATAGCTGCTCCCTTACCCAGCATTTAATATCTGTTTTCAAATTTCTTAATGAATATCACAATAATGAGTAATTTTTGCAAGGAGAAATGAAGGGGGGGAAATCGGAGGGGCAGA
>NW_027721697.1:0-5317 GCF_054177405.1 Leptonychotes weddellii | reverse complement strand
TAATGTTTAAAATGTTTCAAGCAAAAATATAATAAAGTTTGTGTGGAATAAAAGGAGCCATGTAACTCTACTTGTTCACACAGTCTCAGGAAACATTTTATTTAAATATTTTATATCTTAAATTAATAAATTAACCCTGAAAAATATTAATTCAACAGAAAGAGTTATAGACTTGGCAACAAATTTAGTTGTATATAAATTCCCTATTCTGCATCTCAACATATTTACAGATAGCAATATTTCATCTTCCCTTTAAATATCAAAAATATGCAAGAGGAACGGTAACTAGGTACCATATTTACTAATAATTATCCTCTGAACCTATGGGAAATAAAATACATGGCTTTCATATGTTACCAAGTATTTTGCTTTGAGATATACTTCTCTTTTCGTTAATACAGAAGAATTGCCATCTAATACAGATACCTGAAATGATGTCCATTTCACAGTGATGGAATAAAATCTATTTTTAAAAAATTAGAAAAATACATGTCTTCAAAATATATCTTGATATGTTTCTTTAATGCCTCACAAAACTATCACCTAACATATTAGTTTAATATAGTTATAAAAGCCACAAAGGGAAGTTGTCATGACCCAAGTGGTTTACATCAGGGTCACATTAATGGTAGGAGATCTCTGGAAAGTATGAAAACTCTGGTTTAGGAGCAAGACAGGAAACAACACGACTTGCAAACATGGAGACTGCTGGAAGGATAGAGAAAGCAGGAAAGAGAGAGGAAAACTGGAAGAAGAGACTAAAGCTTATATTAAAAGAATTGTTCCTCTTGGGTGATCTCATGATGGAGAGAGGGGGAAGGTGAGGACTCAGTGCTTATTCTAAAATAAAATGTTCACTGGGCCCAACCAGCAAAATAAACACAGCCATTCTCACCTCTGTGCCAATTCCCAGCATAAGCCAGCAGTGTTTACAATCAAAGCTGGCAATAAATCTCCTCATTCAGTAAATACATGTTGATTTTTTACACTTCACCAGTGCTAAGGGAGCAGGTCATACGTTTCTGAGACAGACCACTGTTTCCCGTTAGGTTTCCCGAAATACTCCTATTTTGAGGGTATTGCATGGCAGGTATTTTTGTAATGTAAGTGAATAACATTCATTTTGTTTTAAAGGTTTTTCAAAATAAATATTTAGTACCCATCAAAACAAATGGAAACAGGGTTATAACAAAATTAGGTTTTGGAGTTGCTGCAAAAGCCTACCACAAAACACTCATTGGAATGTTCCTTATAAAACTAAAAAAATATAGAAATCTAGAAATCCTGAACGTACTTATAAAATGAGAAATTGAAAAGCAACCTAAATGCCCAATAACTGAGCGATGACTAAATTAAGGTATAGCCACACAATGTAATTTTTTTAAGTAATCTCTACGCCCAACATGGGGCTCAAACTCTCAACCCTGAAATCAAAGAGTCACTTGCTCTACTGACTGAGCCAGCCAGGTGCCCCTGTGATATTTTTATTCACCAAAAATCATCAAGTGAAAATGGCAGCAAGGAAGTATTTGCAATACAGTACGAAGTAGGAATTACATGGAGACACTATGTACGCATGTGAACAGAGGACACAGAAATAATGATCCCAAAATGAAAATTTCCTCTGGGTGGGTGGTGAAGTTGTGCTCCATTGATGGGAGAGCAGGGAGGCAACGAGAACAGAAGCAGGCTGAATTCCAAAGCATGCGTGGAAATACTCTGTTCTCTCCCCTCTTCCCATGGAGGAGGAGGAGGAGGAGGAGGGGGAGGGAGGAGGAGGAGGAGGAGGAGGACGGGAGTCTCTGGGGGCAGGCAGAGGAGGGAGGCGGGGCTGCGGGATCTACCTTGTAGTAGTCATACAGCAGGCCCAGGGCAGCAGCACTGTCCTCATCACCATTAATGCTCATCATCGCCTTGGTGGCCGCCGTCAGGGGATTCTCCAAATATGACTTCCAGGCTTCATCCTCACTGGTGTAGGCTCTTCGGGTATTGAACGGGGGGTCACTGTGCATGGGCACTAAGGCCACCAGTCGTTTATTACTTGAAAGCAAGAGAAATGTGAGGTTCATTATCAGGGCAATTTTCTTTTCCACTAAAAATACATCCATTACATGGTTAATCTGTACTTCCCTAGCATGAGGAAGGGAAGGTTAAAACTAAAATGGCTGCCACACTGCATTTAGAAAGCCCCTACGCCTCCAGAAGTAAAAATGGTCTTTACAAGGTTGTGTAAGTACTGTAAGTTAATCCCCTTCACACTTGATTTTTTCATATTGTCATTCTAGGAGCCAAATCATTCTTATTTGGCTGTTCTTTATTAATATTAGAATGCATGTGACCCTATGGGAAGCAGGTTTCATTTAACTCTGAGTTGTAATTATAAAATAAATATGTGCAATACATTAAATGTAATCAATATGTTAGCAATTACTAAAAACTTTTATCAAGTTTAATCTACATTTGAAATCGCTTGCAAATAATAGACCAATCCAAGTCTCTTAATTTAAAAATGGCAGTAGAAGCTACTTTGTAAATAAGACATATTGCTGATATGCTGCATAATAAGGATATGCAACACCCCGACTCTATATGTGAATCCCATGTTGCCACAGGATCGTACTATATTTTAAATGACAGAGAAGCTCCAGGTTATAAAATTCTCATAGAGAGTGAAAAGAGTATCTGGAGAATTTTCAGTAGAGACAGAAAGGGGTTGGAGTCATTTATCAATCCTAACCAAGCCAAACTTGGGTAAAGTAGCAACTGACAAGGCAATTTCTTGCAGAGGATGTGGCAGTGACTCAAATACCCAACACCTATGACAGTCCTCAGCAGCTCCCTGGGCCAGGATCCCCAGAGTAAAGGAGCCTGGAGAGGCTTTGGCACTTGCCTCCTGGCCCTCTACTCTTTGTTCATTGAAACAGAACCAAAATGTAACGATGACATACTGTATTTCAGTAACAGCTGTAACTCATAATAACATAACATGGACAAGTGACAGGACTGGTGAAGGCAACACATGAACTAATGAATGTAAAGTCAGCCACCATGGGTCCTCTATGGTCACTCAGCTTTAAAAAAGGTACCTTTTTGCTGACACTCCTATGGGACCTTCCAGTGGGAGATGGTCTCTCAGCTCACTCTACGACAGAGAACTAGCATGCACTCCTGACAAAGACTGCGTTGAGGGCCCTTTCTGTGCTGGCATGGTGCCATGCACCGGTGTAAGGTCAGAAAATGACACTGTTATTGTTGGTAAGATCTATCAGGGAGTGAGGGTGGGAAATCCACATTTAGTGGAGTGGAATCCTGAGCTAGACAGTCACCAGGCCCCTGATTTCAACTCTGCCGGTGGTTTGGTGAAACCGTTTGGGAAGAAAGAGACAATACTGACCCAACTGCAAACGAAGTGGATTAAAAGGGTCTAACGATGTTTCTGGAAGTGAAGGGGAAAAACCCTGGTGGAAGGGTTTACTAACCATGAGGCAGGGTGGTGACATGGGCTAGCAGTGGGTACGGGAAGTGAGTCCTTGCTCACCATTTACAGAGGTAGAAAACTGTCTCGAGTTTCACCTTTTTCATGCCTTAAATAAGGACAGCAATACCCACCCTACTTAGCTCACAGTGGGATTGTGAGAAGCAAACAACATAATGGAGAAAACAGAGCTCTGCAAACTGCACCGTGCTACACAAATAGAGGTACTACGATCACTGCACAGTTCTTCGTTCCTGTGAAGTTTGTAGGTGCATCAATTTTTGGTAAAGTCAATTAGAACTGAAAGGTGTTAAAGATAACCATTTTCGAGGGAAACTGAAGTTGTTCACTTAGCAACATTCCGTAAGTATTTACTGCAAACTCAATAGGTACCAGGTCTTACGCTTGTCATTGAGGACGTGGTGGCACACGAGACGGACCCCGTCCCACTGTCCACACAGCTTGCAGCCCAGTGGAGAGAAGGCACCACCATTACAAGGGCAACAGGTGTGAGAAAAGGAAATGGACAGTGTCATGAGGGTACATGACAGAGGGGACCAACCTATCCAGAGGATCAAAGAGGAGCTGAAGTTTTGACAAAGATCTGAAGGAAGGAATGCATTGTTAGTCCATGCTGAAATGGGCAGATGTGGGAAATACTTTGTAAAGGGAACAACGTTTTGGTGATTTGGAATAATGGAATTTTCTGACAAAAGGAGCACATTCGTATTCATTTTGGAGTCAACTACAGAAATTTATATACTCTAAAATAGCATTTTCTTGTTGTGAAAATTACTCATTTATACAGGATAGGGTTGGATTTGGGGACAGAAATGTTGGTGACATCCTGAGAGTCTATCAGTGGAAGAAATGAGGTCTCTGGGGAGAACCAAGAGAGCAGAGGTGGTGAGCCCAGCTATGGCAATGCCACCACCACCCCTGCCGCACTGTTTAGCTGGGGCCACCCTGGGTGATTCCACCACTTAAGAGGGGGAGGCAGCAAATTCTGAAACCTAATCTGTGCCCAGGAAGGTCCAGCCATCATGCACACTCCCTAAAATGCTCAGCCCTATAGGAAGGAATGAAGAGCTTCATGTTATTTGCAGTGACCTCATCATCAAAAAAGATGTGGATCATATTCTCTTCAATGACTGAGAGAAGCACATATTGCCGGGGGGAAGGAAGGTGTTAATTACAACACTGGCTAATTTCCAAAAGTTTAGCAGGAAGTGCCAGGCTGAAGGAGAAAAACCAACTCGTGTTTTACACTAAGTGGTGTCCTGATTCACTGGAAAGATTTCTCTTCAAGTCTTCCTTTTTTTTTTTTAATTTTGTTATGTTAGTCACCATACATGACATCATTAGTTTTTGATGTATTGTTCCGTGATTCATTGTTTGCATATAACACCCAGTGCTCCATGCAATACGTGCCCTCCTTAATTCCTTAATACCCATCACTGGGCTAACCCATCCACCCACCCTCCTCCCCTCTAAAACCCTCAGTTTGTTTCTCAGAGTCCATAGTCTCTCATGGTTCGTCTCCCCCTCCGATTTCCCCCCCTTCACTTTACCCTTCCTACTATCTTTTTTTTTTTTAACATATATTATTTGTTTCAGGGGTACAGGTCTGTGATTCAGCAGTCTTACACAATTCACAGGGCTCACCATAGCACATACCCTCCCCAATGTCCATCACCAGCCACCCTATCCCTCCCACCCCCCACCACTCCAGCAACCCTCAGTTTATTTCCTGAGATTAAGAGTCTCTTATGGTTTGTCTCCCTCTCTGGTTTCATCTTGTCTCATTTTTTTCCTCCCTTCCCTTAGGATCCTGTCTTGTTT
>NW_027721696.1:0-319 GCF_054177405.1 Leptonychotes weddellii | reverse complement strand
GGTTGGGAGAGTAAATTGCTACATTCACTTTGGAAAACAAATTTGCAATACGTAGAAAAAATAAAGATGCACATATGACCCAGCAGTTCTACTCCTGGGTATGTCTTCTAGGGACATGATTGCCATCGTACTGAAGGAGAGATGTAAAAGGATTTTGATTACAGCGCTGTTTAAAAACTGGAAACAATTGAAATGTCCAACAGTAGGAGAATGGAAGAACAATGGTACAGTAATCCAGAAGGCTACTCTACAGCAGTGTATGTGAATGATTCAGAGCTACAGGTATTAACATGTACAAATCTCAACAACCAATTGTTCA
>NW_027721695.1:0-319 GCF_054177405.1 Leptonychotes weddellii | reverse complement strand
ACTCTTATTCTATTTGTATTTACAGATGTAATAGATATAGATAGATACAGTACAGTCATTAAGAGGATGGGTTTTGACTTTTACTTTTGGCATTTATTCTCTCTCTGATACATGTGAAAGTTCTGAATACTTTTATTTATTTATTTATTTTTATTTTTTTTAAAGATTTTATTTATTTATTTGACAGAGAAAGACACAGCGAGAGAGGGAACACAAACGGGGAGTGGGAGAGGGAGAAGCAGACTCCCTGCCGAGCAGGGAGCCCGATGCGGGACTCGATCCCGGGACTCCAGGATCATGACCTGAGCCGAAGGCAGTC
>NW_027721694.1:0-319 GCF_054177405.1 Leptonychotes weddellii | reverse complement strand
CAACCTCTTTAGGAAAGTAGTGCCATCCCCAGTATTAGGCCTTACGCTGGGGAATTTTGCTGGAGGGCACACCCTCCATCAAAGAAAGAGGCTCGGACTTGGGATTTATTTGTGCCTCCATTCGCAACAATGCCAGATTCAGTGGGTCAGCCAAGAACAGGCTCTTAGTCTCTTCTCTGTCCTTTTAGAATCTTTCACCAATGGATGCTTTTGTTTCCAAACGTCATAGATATGCCTCAGACTGGTATTTTCTTGCCTTCTAAAAACAGACCCAAAAAATCACACTCAAAGAATGATGCACATCCGAAAGGCAATTCAC
>NW_027721693.1:0-319 GCF_054177405.1 Leptonychotes weddellii | reverse complement strand
ACTATAACGGTGTATACGTGGAGATTACATATATATGTGTGCAGATTATCCTGTCATGTATTCTCATGCATCAACTGGCTCACTTATTCATATACTCTCCCACTATCAACCTTCGCCAACAGTCACTCCTCTTGTGACAAAGCAAATATTGGGGGTGATGTGGAGCAGCAGAAATTCTCATCCTCAGTTGGTGGGTATGAAAAATTGTTCAACCAGTTTTAAGATAATGATGCTGTTTCTTACATATGTAGACGTATTCTACCATATGATCCAGGAGCCATATGGGTATTTACCCAAAGAAGTTGAAAACTTCTGTCCT
>NW_027721692.1:0-319 GCF_054177405.1 Leptonychotes weddellii | reverse complement strand
GAGAGAGAGAGAGAGAGTACATGAAGCGGGAAGGGCCAGAGGGAGAAGCAGGCTCCCAGGGAGCCCAATGTGGGGCTCGATCCCGGGACTCCAGGATCATGATCTGAGCCGAAGGCAGTCGCTTAACCAACTGAGCCACCCAGGCGCCCCTGGAATAAGTATTCTTGATCTGCTGGGTCACTAGGGAACATGACTGCTGTCCATGAACACTGGGAGACAAGGACCCTAAAGGAGCCGCTAATAGGAGCCGCATTAGGAACCGTAAAGACCAGTTAGGCCTGTTAAGCTACAGGAAACACAGCAGAGAGAGTTCTCTGAT
>NW_027721691.1:0-319 GCF_054177405.1 Leptonychotes weddellii | reverse complement strand
GCGTCACGTTGCTGCCCAGGGGAGGCACGCCCGCGTCGCGCGCGCTCACTTGGAACTGCAGCAGCTCCAGCTCCTCGTGGTCCAGCGGCTGCAGCGCGTACACCTTGCCGCTCTCCGCGTGCACCGACACGTAGCTCGACAGCGCACGCTCGCCCACGCGCCGCTCCACCAGCGAGTAGGACACCAGCGCGTTCTCCTGCGCGTCGGCGTCCCGCGCAGACACCGTGAAGATGTGGCAGCCGGGCGGGTTGTTCTCCTTCACGAACACCGTGTACTCGGGCTGCGCGAATGCCGGCGCGTTGTCGTTCACGTCCGCCAC
>NW_027721690.1:0-319 GCF_054177405.1 Leptonychotes weddellii | reverse complement strand
ATTTCGCTAGGTTGCTCGGCTACTTTGTCTGTAGTTAAAGGCTCTGTGGTTAAAGGTTTTTTGATTAAGGTTTGATCAGTAGTAGGCTGTTGTTTTAAACTTTCTTCTACTTTGGTCGTATCTTCTTGATTAACCTCTTTATTCAAGTCTGCTGTTAAATCCGATTGTTCGGGCTGTGGCTGAGACTCTGGCTGTGGTTTTAGTGCTTGTGCTTTTGTTTGATTATGAGCCACAGTAAGCCCATCCTCTTTATCAACGGCAAGAGGCTGAGGCTGGTCAGCAGTATCATCTTCATTAGGAGGTTGATTTTGCTCAGAAA
>NW_027721689.1:0-319 GCF_054177405.1 Leptonychotes weddellii | reverse complement strand
GGGCTCCCTGCTCCGCGGGAAGCCTGCTTCTCCCTCTCCCACTCCCCCTGCTTGCATTCCCTCTCTCGCTGTGTCTCTCTCTGTCAAATAAATAAATAAAATCTTTAAAAAAATATATTTAAAAAAAAAAACAAACCTCCTGAGTGGCAAGAGGCAAACTGGGGGAAAAACAGAAAAAAAAAGGTCAACCTCCACAGTAGTATCCTAGCCAGCTAGAGAGTAAAATTAACTTATAAGGCGATACGGTTTTGTGTTCATCCAGCTGGATAATGTATCTAATACTTTGTTATATTTGAAGCTACCAGCTGGGGTGAATCCT
>NW_027721688.1:0-319 GCF_054177405.1 Leptonychotes weddellii | reverse complement strand
AACCTGTTATACAATTAGTCACAAATACAGTCCTCGAGTGTTTTGCCCATACGTGAGTATCGTCTAAAACATGTCTTCTTTGCAGCAGCTAGGCCCTGCCACCACTGTGCTTGGCCGAGTTCACAAATCTGTTGTAACCTGTAGCTTCCCTGTCACTTCTCGGGCTCTCCTCTCCTGCTAAGCCTTGTTTCCTGGCAGTAATGAAAACCTCCTGCCACTGCCGTAGCTCCTGCTGCTGCTGGAACCACCACAGCCACCTTGGTTTCGTGGTTTGGCAAAGTATTGGCCTCCACCACCGTAGGGGCCGGAGTTTCTGCCT
>NW_027721687.1:0-319 GCF_054177405.1 Leptonychotes weddellii | reverse complement strand
AACTCTGGTGATGGGGACCTGATTCCCAGCAGTCACAGGACAGAGAAAGGGCCCTGCTGAGGACAGACCTCCAGCAAGTCAGGTGGTCCAGTGGCCCCACACCTTGTCCTTCATGTTTCTTGATCCTGTCCTGGGTCTTCAGTCACAACTCTGCAAACTTCATTTAGGACCAGGACTGGGAGCTTCCTCTAGGATCTCATGGCCCAGCCCTGTTCTGGCCTCAGACATGATATTTTCTTCCCACAGGAGGAAAAGGACCAGGCTACTCTCATGCTGCACGTAAGTTTGGAGGGAGTGATCCCTGAGACCCTGAGATAGT
>NW_027721686.1:0-5317 GCF_054177405.1 Leptonychotes weddellii | reverse complement strand
TGCATCCCAAAGATTCTGAACAGTTGTGTTTTCATTTTCATTTGTTTCCATTAAGTTTTTTAATTCTTCTTTAATTTCCTGGTTGACCTATTCATTCTTTAGTAGGATGCTCCTTAGCCTCCGTGTATTTGAGTTCTTTCCGACTTTCCTCTTGTGATTGAGTTCTAGTTTCAAAGCATTGTGGTCTGAAAATATGCAGGGAATGATCCCAATCTTTTGGTACTGGTTGAGACCTGATTTATGACCCAGGATGTGATCGATTCTGGAGAATGTTCCATGGGCACTAGAGAAGAATGTGTATTCTGTTCTTTGGGATGGAATGTTCTGAATATATCTGTGAAGCCCATCGGGTCCAGTGTGTCATTTAAAGCCTTTATTTCCTTGTTGATCTTTTGCTTAGATGATCTGTCCATTTCAGTGAAGGGCATGTTAAAGTCCCTTTATTACTGTATTATTGTCAATGTGTTTCTTTGATTTTGTTATTAATTGGCTTATATAATTGGCTGCTCCCATCTTAGGGGCATAGATATTTACAGTTGTTAGATCTTCTTGTTAAATAGCCCCTTTAAGTATGATATAGTATCCTTCCTCATCTCTTATTACAGTCTTTGGTATAAAACCTAATTTGTCTAGTAAAAGGATTGCCACCCCAGCTTACTTTTGATATCCATTAACATGGTAAATGGTTTCCCACCCCCTCACTTTCCATCTAGGGGTGTCTTTGGGTCTAAAATGAGTCTCTTGCAGACAGCATATCGATGGGTCTTGTTTTTTTATCCAATCTGATACCCTGGGTCTTTTGAATTGGGGCATTTAGCCCATTTACATTCGGGGTAACTATTGAAAGATAGGAATTTAGTGCCATTGTATTGCCTGTAAAGTGACTGTTACTGTATATTGTCTGTGTTCCTTTCTGGTCTATGTTACTTTTAGGCTCTCTCTTTGCTTAGAGGACCCCTTTCAATATTTCTTGTGGGGCTGGCTTGGTGTTCACAAATTCTTTTAGTTTTTGTTTGTCCTGGAAGCTTTTTATCTCTCCTTCTATTTTCAATGATATCCTAGCTGGATATAGTATTCTTGGCTGCATATTTTTCTCATTTAGTGCCCTGAATATATCATGTCAGTCCTTTCTGGTCTGCCTGGTCTCTGTGGATAGGTCTGTTGCCAATCTAATGTTTTTACCATTGTAGTTTACAAACCTCTTGTCCCAAGCTGCTTTCAGGATTTTCTCTTTGTCTCTGAGACTTGTAAGTTTTACTATTAGATGTCGGATTGTTGACCTATTTTTATTGATTTTGAGGGGGGGGGTTCTCTGTGCCTCCTGGATTTTGATGCCTGTTTCCTTCCTCAAATTAGGGCAGTTCTCTGCTATAATTTGCTCCATTATACCTTCTGCCCCTCTCTCACTTCTACTTCTGGGATCCCAATTATTCTAATATTGTTTCATCTTATGGTATCACTTATCTCTCGAATTCTGCCCTCGTGATCCAGTAGTTGTTTATCTCTCTCTTTCTCAGCCTCTTTATTCTCCATCATTTGGTCTTCTATATTAGGAATTCTCTCACCTGCCTCCTTTATTCTAGCAGTTAGAGCCTCCATTTTTGTTTGCACCTCATTAATAGCCTTTTTGATTGACTTGGTTAGATTTTAGTTCTTTTATTTCTCCAGAAAAGGATTCTCTAGTATTTTCTTTTTTTTTTTAAGATTTTATTTATTTGACAGCGAGAGCACAAGCAGAGGGAGAGAGAGGGAGAAGCAGGCTCCCTGCTGAGCAAGGAGCCCAATGTGGGACTTGATCCCAACACCCTGGGATCATGGCCTGAGCCAAAGGCAGCCACTTAACCGACTGAGCCACCCAGGCATCCTAGGATTCTCTAGTATCTTCTATGCTTTTTTCAAGCCCAGCTAGTATGATTATAATCATCAATCTGAACTCTAGTTCTGACATCTTACTAATGTCCATATTGATTAGGTCCCTGGCAGTTGGTACTGCCTCTTGTTCTTTTTTTTTTTGAGATGAGTTTTTCCATTTTGCCATTTTGTCCAGAGAAAAATAGATGAATGAGAGAAGAAAATGCTAAAGGGGTAACAACAACCCCAGAAAAATATACACTAAACCAATCAGAAGAGACCAGAAACTGGGGGAAAAGAAAGGGAAAGAAAGAAAAAAGAAAAAAAAAAGAAGAATATGATCAGACTGGTGAATAGAACAGAGCCACACACTAGATTTTGGGTGTATTTTGGTGTCCGGCCGCACTCCGTGCTCACCCAGCCTGTGACTGAGCGTTTCTATCTCTGGCGCACGACCCTCTGCAGAGTCTCCAAACCCAGCAGATCCCTGTGGTGCGCTCCCACGACGCTCCTCCCAGGGGAGGAAGGGGAGTCTCCCCAGATCTGCCGCTTGTTGGGTCCCTGCTGGAGGAGCAGTGGCCCGACTGTGCCATGGATCACGGTTTATGGCAACCCCGAGCTGAGAGCCTGCACCTCAGCTCCGTCTCTGCAGCCGGCTTCCCTGCTCCGATCCCTGGGAGCTCTGCTGCACTCAGGCACCCCCAGTCTTTCTGTGACCCCAAAGGTCCTGAGACCACACTGTCCCAGCGAGGGTTCCATCCCCCACTTAGCCACTGGAGCAACGTCCTTCAGTGAAGCAGACTTATAAGATTTCCAATTTTGTGCTCTGTTGCTCTGTCACTTGCAGGCAGTGGCTGACAGAGCCTCCCTCCCATCGCCGGGGTCTATCTTCCCAAGTATCGCCTCGGATTCACATCTCCGCACATCCTACCTTCCAGAAAGTGGTTGCTTTTCTGTTCAGCGAGTTGCTGCTATTCTTTTCTTCGATCTCCTGTTGAGTTTGTAGGTGTTCTGAATGGTTTGATAACTACCTAGCTGAATTACTGGGACCAGATGAAATTTTGGTCTCCTACTCCTCCGCCATCTTGCTCCTCCAAGAAGCTCATGTTTTAAAGGTAGAATTACACTTGAGCACAAATAATTTTAATTCATTAATAGGTAATAAGGCATAGAGGATCTGCTTGCTCCTGAAACTTTCTTGGGTGCAAAGGAGGTCATCAAGGAAGGTTCATAGAGTTAAGCTGATGCTTGAGGAACTGAAGACAAATTAAGTAAATAAACAAGTAAATGGCATTCATGGAAGGTGGATTAATTCCACACAGAAACACTCACATGTCTACACAGAGGAAAAAAAGCTCATGAGGTATCCATGAAATAGCAAATTGTATAACATGGCTGGAGTCCAGGGGTGGCAAGGAAGGAAATATGGCTGGAGTCCAGGGGTTGGGAGGTAGGGTGGGTCATGAATGGCAGATTCTTAAGGAATGCAGTTGCTTTTATTCTGTAGATGATGAACAGCTGTTAAAGAACAGAGAGTATCTAGAGAATGGTGAATGCAATTAAATTAATTCTATATTTTAAACCAAACAATTAACTTCACCTGAAATCACCATGCCAACAAATACCCTATGTGATGAAAAAGAGAAAAAGAATAGCTTATTTTGACAACTTATATAATAATATTCTGTGTTTAAAAAAGAAAATTCTACCAGTCTGTGGCATATTGCAAAAATGGCAACACAAGTGGCTACTATCAAAAATAGATGAAGGGGATTAAGAAGTACAAACTTCCAGTTATAAAATAAATAAGTCACAGGAGTGAAAAGTATAGTATAGGGAATATTCTCTCATATTTGTATGATAACAAATGGTAACTACACCTATCATGGTGAGCATTTTGTAACATATATAAATGTCAAATCACTATGCTGTACACCTGAAATTAATACACTCTTCTATGTCAACTATACTTCAGTTTAAAAAAAAATCCATGCATTCTGAGGAACTTTTAATTTCAAAAGATAAATATGCTTGTTATCTTTACAGTGCATCTGTTAAGATCCTTACCAAGCCAGAAGCAGCACCACTTTGTGTTACTACATTTGTGTTAAACACTCAATGGTAAAAACCAACAAACAATAAATAAAGCCAAGAATTCATAGACTTTAAAAAGAGATTGAAATCTATGCTCTATCCCTTGGATATGGAATGATCTTGTTACTTTTGCACTGGCCATTCAAATGTGGACTAAACAGTTTCATGTGAATGCCACACCTGTCCCCTATGCACATAGCCAGTCTCTTAGACTCCTCCTGCTACTATGGGAGCAAGTCCAAGCTGGCCTGCTAGGGGGTAAGAGACATGTGGGGCAGACATGAGCTGAAGCCATCATTTACCAACTCTCCTCCTGTTGCCCTGCTCACTAGCCACAGTCATATGAATGGGCCCAGCCACGAATGACTGCATAGATAGACCCAGCCCACATTGCTGATCCATAGAAGCAGGAGCAAAAGAAAGGATGTTATTGTAAGCCACTAGATTTTGGAGTAACTTGTTACACAGAAAAGAAAACAGACACAGTCTATAAATTACATGTCAGCAAATGCAACATTTTCATAAACAAATTTCATTTATTGGTCTTTCTCTAACAAACTTAAACCACACCATTTGGCAATCAATCATTCATGTTCAGTTGGTGATTCTCTTATACAATGTAGTAAAAGTAAGGTAGATTCCAGTCATTTGAAATGGTTTCATTCAAACATGGACTGGGGCTGTTTCACTTAGTCCAAGGAAAAGGTTTTGGTATAGCCAGTGAATAATATAAATAGGATTTGAGAGGGAGAATTTATCCTACTTACTAAAATAAATTGTTTTCAAGTACTTAGAATTTTCATTAACATACAGATAACAGAAAAACTAATGGGCTAAGTCAAATCATCCTTATATTCACACCAGTTCATTAGCTTAGAATGTTACAATTTGTACAATAAAGCATTAGAATTGCAGTTGAAAAAATATTCTGTTCCTTTCTTTGTTGATTCAAATGGATTTTCCTGTCATCTCGTATTAAATTAGTGAAATGTTCTGATATTTACCCATCAATAATTCTCCCACTGACAGGCAGTCTTGAACATATTTCACACTTAGGATGCCCTATCTCTCTGTCTCCAAAAATCTAAGTCTCTCTCCTGAGTTGTGTCTTAGCCCCTTGCATTTTTTTAAATTAAATACTCTATTGATCATCTCTAAACGTCAAGTCCATGATCTGAGTGCACGATTCTGTGACCATATTCTTTCATCTAACCTAGAAAGGAAAGTATTGTGGTAATAATTACAGGCTGTGAAATCTAGACAAAGAAGAAAAGAAATATGGGAGAAAGATTTTTTAAATATTTGACCTTCTAACATCATGACCTTATAATATAGAGTGGTATTTATTGTTTTTAAAACATTCATACTTTCT
>NW_027721685.1:0-14337 GCF_054177405.1 Leptonychotes weddellii | reverse complement strand
GGGCGGAGGTGGCTGAGAGGCCAGAAGGGGTTGGGATATAGTGACCCCAGGGGACCTCAGGGCCTGCTTGGCCTTGGGCAGTGGGGAGTTGGGGGCGGTGAGAGGCATTGAGGTTGGGGGCTGACTAGGAAAGCAGAGCAGGCTCGAGGGGACAGAGACATTCAGAGGGAGCCTGGCCGTGCTGGAGGGGCCTGGGGACATCCGGGTGACACAGCGGGTCCTGGGGAGAAAGAGCAGGACGCTGGTGAGCTAGGACAGGGGCAGGCAGGGGAGGAGCAGGGCGGGGAGGAGAGAGCTGCAGCATCTCTACAGAGGGACAGGGAAGGTACAAGGGCTGCCGATTGTGGGGAAAGGGGGCGGAGGAAGGGGCCCGATACCCAGGCTGTGTGACCCCCGCCTGGCTCAGACTGGAGACAGCAGGGCAGACGGTTCCGAGCTCTCCAAAAGAGAGACAGAGAGAGAACCCAGGCTGTGTGTGCTGGGGCGCCGTCCCGGAGACAGGGCCAGACGGACAGCTCGCAGGGACCCAGGTGCTGAGTGGGCCTCTGGGGAGGGGGCGCTCCCGGGACCGAACCTCGGGCACAGCGACCTGCCAGGGTAGGTGGGTCCTCAGGGCTGCGCCCACCGGCCCAAGGAAGGCCGCACCCTGTTGCTGGCCCCGGCCCGGCTGGAGGCCTCCTCCCAGTCTATGGTCGGACTGGCCCCCTCCTCCTGCCCCGTGAAGGGCCCAGCCTTGCCCATGACGTTTCGGGGTTCCGAGGTGCAGCCTTTGGCACTTGCCATCAAGTCCTTCCTTGCTTTCGGCGCGGCTCTGCTCTGAGGCTGAAGGACGTCGGTGTCAACAGCTCTCAATACAGACGTCTTGTCATGGCTCCTCGAGAGCTGGCCCTGTCCCAGGAGCCAGTCCATGTGGAGACAAGCCTTCCAGAGGAGGGGGCACCTTCCTAGCCCAAGCCCGCATCCGTCAGCCTGCGGGACACGGGGTGGGGGGACAGGGGCTGAGCTGAGGACAGTGCTGGGAACGGGGCGCACGGCTCTTCTCAAGGGCTGAGCCTGGAGGTCGGCACGAGGGGGTTCTTGCCTCTGCCCCTTCCTGTGCGTGTTGGAGAGAAGCGCTGGCCCTCTCTGAGCCCCGGGTCCTCAAGGGCACCGCAGGGATGCTAAGAGCGCCGGGGGATGCCGGGCAGCTCTTGGCCCAGGGCCCCGTGCATGGCGGGCGTTCCATCAGCGGCAGCAGCTCCCCAGATTGAGCTGATTACCCTCCTTGTCACCCTGGCCACCGCGCCTCCCAGGCCTGGTGCCCCAGGGCAGAGCTCCTTCCTGCAAAGACCCAAGGCCAGAGAGCAGGTCAGGACCACTGGCTCAGGCCCCAGGATAGGGGGCTGGTGGCTGCCTGGCTCTCAGATGGGGGAGAGGTGAGCAGAGGAGGAGGCTGCACCCGCTGGGGGTATTTTGTGACACTTCCATAATGTGCATGTAACCCAGGAGCTCCCTAAACCCACCCCCTGCTCCTATCCGACATCCCAGGCTTGTGCCTGTCCTGGGGATGGGCTCCTCCTCAGCCTCAGGCAGCGTGAGCACCGCACGCCAGCCTCCACACCCCACCTGCCTGTGTCCTCGTGTCCTCTGGACCCCACTGGAGGCTAAGGGAACGGGGGACTGACGTGCCTGAGGTCACACAGCAGGGAGGACCTGTGCAGGCGGCAGAGGCCCGCAGCTGCTGACACGGAGTCTGGCCCCCAGCCTGTGCCTGCACTGGGCCCTGTCCTGCCCCTCACGGAGCTGTCCTCGTGCCCTGCGTGACCCCCTGGACCCACCGGGGCTCACGGCCACCCTGCATGATTGGCCTCCTCGTCCCACTCTTACCGTGAGGAGACGGAGCAGGATGGAGGGAAGAGGTTTGCGCCAGGTCTGGGGCTGGAAAGGGGATTCGAACCCATGTCTGCTGCCTCCAAAGCCTGAATCTTACCTGGGCCTGTCTCCGTGACCCACCAGCCCGCTTGGAGGGATCCACAGGTGGCAGTGGGAGGGGAGGGGAGCAGGGCAGGGTCAGCCCAGAATGGAAGCAGGGGAGCCCTGGGCGGAGTCAGGCCTGGGCCAGCTTCCCTCGGGCGCCAGGACGCCCACCTGGGGCTCCTGTCTCCACCCCGCCCCCCAGCAGCCTCCAGGCCCCCACCTGGTGCTGCTCCAAACCCTGGGCCCCAACCTGCCCAGGAGGCCTCTTGTGACATCTTGGAGGAAGACGGTGCATTCAGCTTCAGAGGCCAAGACAAAGCAGAAACACCAGCCTCCCTGTTCTCAAACCTCCCTGATTTGTACCAGAAACGTGCAGGGCAGAGGACGCCGAGAGTTGTAATCACCCTGACCCATCTCGGGGAGTGAATATCACAGCCTGGCTGACATCCCCCCTCCCGGGGCTGCTGAAATGATGGTGTCCTCCCACCTGCTCTTGTGGCAAAGGGCACACTCCCTTCCCAGTGGCAGGGGTGGGGTGGGGTGGGGTGAGGTGGGGCCCAGCCTGGCCTGAGGGCTCCGGTTGCCACGGAAACGGGGTGGCTGGGGAGGCTGGCCCTGAGGCAGAGGCCCAGAGTCAGGCTCCAGCCTCCAGAGCCAGGTGTCCCTGAGCCCAGGCAGGGTCAGGGTCGGGCCCTCCTTCCCCCTCCCCACGTCAGAAGCCCCAGGGCAGATGAGGTGACCCCGGCTCCTTCTGGAACAGCTTCATCTGTCCGCCCAGGTCCTGCCAGCAGAGATGAGAGCAAAGCTTGCTCGGTGCCTCTGGGCTGAGACCAGAGCACTGGGGCTGCCAACGGACTGCTGGGGGTGGGCTGGGGCGCCAGAGACCTGGGCCTGGTCTGCTCCTTCCTGGATGGGAGAGCTGAGGCCCTGAGGGGGCGGGCAGTGCCCCCCCAGCCCCCGGTCATGGGCCCCGACTTCCTGCGGATGCTTCTCTCTGATAGGCACGGCTCCAGAAAGCAGGTCAAGGCTGCTGGTGGCCCGGCCATCTCCCGCCTCCTCCGAGCAGGTGGGCTCCAGGCAGCACCTGTCACCACCGACCCTGAGCGGGAGCTGAGGGAGAGCCATCTGTCCTGCTGGTGGCTGATGCTGCAGAGCCACAGTGTCCTGCCATTTTTCAGTCCTGTTTGGGATCTGCAACCACTGACTGAGGGCACGGCTGTCTAGCCAACCATACACATTCCTCTCTGCTGTCAGAATCCCATCTTTCTTGGGACTGTCTCTCCTGAGCCCATTTGCTCACGTGCGTTTGTGGGGCTGGGCCAGGCAGGTCCTTCCAGTCTCCTGATGAAGTGACTGGATCAGCAGTGGGCGTGGGACCCAATGAACCAGTGGAAGTCATTTCTGAGCTTTCTACTCTACGGTGAGGAAAGAGGCCCTCTGGGTCTTTGGGGGTGCGGGGATAGATTTGTTGGGGACAAGGCTTGGAGGATGACAACAGGGAGATGTTGGCCACCAGGGTCTGATGGCTTCAATGGAGCACTGGATTCAGATACAACTAAAATGTGTGCCCCCTCTAGAATTTTCCATTACAAGCCAGTAATGATGATCACGTGGGTGCTCTCAGATGGCACTGGCGGGGGCCGCTCACTCTGGTCACTGCACCGGAAGCAGGGCCCTCCGACAGGGTGTGGTGCGCAGAGTGAAGCAGGCGCAGCAGACCCGGGACCCCCCTCCTGCTCGGCCAGCCATCTGCAGGTGCCCATCTAGGGGGCCAGCTCTGTTGGGTCGTGAACACCTGTCTGCCCTTGGCCCCACTTTGGGGGTCTGTTTGGGGATGCCAGGGGCCACATGGGATGGCTAAGTCTCCCGTGACCCCACAGGTGGCCTTCACCCTCTCACCGAGCACCCACGAGCTCCTCAGGATGTTTGCTCCCGCTCCCACCCCCAGAGCCGGGCGCACAGCCTCTGAGGCTGTCCCAGCAAAGAAGGAGCTCACTTCCCAAGGACCCATCTTTCTCATCACAGCAAAGTGTATGCAGCAGCAGCGACGAAGCCTGGTGTTTGCTTTTGCCCCTGAAACCAGCCTTGCGGCACACAAACATGCCCACACCTGATCTCCCCCGACAATCCCAGACTCCCCCCCAAACTAGACACCAACAGGCCCTGGGGGGATCAGCGGTTCTCAGCCAGGAGGCACACTGGAGTCACCTGGAAGGATTTACAAACTGCCAGTCCCACCAATCCCCAGATGCTGTTCCATGTGGTCCAGGACGGTGCAGGTGATCCTGACCTTCAGCCACAGCCGGGGACCCCTGCTTTCTGCCAGTCCTCCTCCTACCTTGAGGGGCACCTGATCCCCTGGGGATCTGATTGACATGCAGATTCCTATGGAGTTGACCTGGTGGGGAGGCTGAGATCCTGCTCAGGATCCTCTGCAGAGCACACAGGTGACGCCCTTGCTGCTGGTCAGCTGAGCGGACCTTGAACAACGTGGGGCTGTGTGGCTCCTCAGCTCCTCCCTGAGCCAGTCCCCCTGCTTTGAGCTGTTTGTCTGAATCTCTAGAGTGGATTCTCTTTCGCTGACTGCACCGTGACTGGGATAGGCCTGGAGGTCGAGGGGAGGCTCGAGGGAGACCTCCTGCTTCCTCTGTCCTGGCTTCACCTGCTGGATCCGCAGAGCTGACTGGCCTCCAGGCTGAGGGCAGAGGGAGAGGAGGGGGCAGGAGGGAGCGGGTCCAGGGTCTTCCGTGTGCAGACCCTGCCTGCCAGTGAGCGTGGCCCATCAGCGTCCCGCCTCTGACCAGTCAGGTCCACGCAGCCGCCTTCCTTGGAGAGCATGGAGGGGTCTCAGAAGGACACCAGAGGTGGGTCTGCCATGGGGTGAAAGTCAGAGGTTTTCTCTTTAATAATAATAATAATGAATCAGACTGTGATGGTTGCTGTCGTAGTGGTTTGAACAAAGCACACTGGAAACACCAAGCAAGACATTACTAATTTCAACTGGGAAGAGAAGATTTGGGAAAGTTCTACTTGCAACCTCAGCCTTGACAGGGACACTTCAATGGGCAGATATGGGGATCAGGTTTGGGGGCCAGGAAGGAAGAGCCCAGGGGCACAGAGCGTTAAGGAATGCTGAGGGGTCAGGTGTGTGTCCAGGACAAAAGATCCAGGAGGTAAGGCCAGATTGAATAAAAACGGACCCCAGCAGAAGGGAAGGGCTGGTGGGAATAAAGACACAGAAGATCTGAAGTCAGGCAGGGGATAGTGATAAACACTCCTTGTCGGTCAGACAGGCGTGAGGCTGGGAGAAGTACGGCCGAGATGGCTCAGGGGTTCAAACATGCTTCTTTGAAGTGCACAGCCTCAGATGACTAATAAGCTTTAGGCAAATAGAATAATAAAATCATAATTTCTTAAAGCCTTAGAATTTTAGGGAACCTTATAATCTTAGGATAATTGAATGATTGGATCTCAGAGTCTTAAACCTTAAAAACTAAAGCCATTTGGGATCTCAGACTGTTCGAGGCGTCACAACCCAGCCCACACCACCCCTGCCCCACTAATGACAACACGCACTCTGTACTCAGGGCTCTGTACACATTATGTCACTGTCTCCATGACAACCCTGGGAAGTGGGAACTATTATTCTGCCTGATTTTCCAGAAGAAGAAACCGAGGCTCGGTGAGTGTAAGTGGTTGCTGAAGGTCGGACACCTTGTAACCTGTGCGGTCGGGACACGGTCAGGACTCAGCCCACAGCTCTCGGCCTCTCGGCTAATTCGCCTCCTTGGAGGTCTCTCTGCTGAGTGCTCACCTGTCCTCCTTGCACACCTCCAGAGATGGGGAGTTCATTATCCCTCCCCAGGGCCATCCATGCAGCCCAACTGTGGACGCATCTCTCCTTCACAGGGCATTCACCTGTTGTCCCCACATCTGCCTCGGGAGACCCCAGAAGTAAACAAACCTTCACCGGGGTCTCCTGGTGGGGGAGGGGGGAGTGGTGAGCAGCTTACCTGAGGTGCGGCAGGGACCCCACAGGAGGGAAGAGGTTCAGAGAGGAAAGCCCCAGCTGCAGCCCCTCCCTGGTAAGAGAGAGCGGGGTTCACCTGAGGGAGGAAGTCAGCAGGGCTGGTGGGAGCAGGCCCACTAAGGACTGGAGAGAACAGAGCCCCGAGCACCCGGTGGAGAGGGTGAGGGATGAATGTACAATACGGAAACAACCCTCCAGCAGTCAGAGTTATGTGGCTTCATAAGAGTAGCATCCTAAGTGCTGTGCCTTTAATTTCTTGGCACTTCTCCCTGAAAACTTATTCTACAAAATCTGCCTGCGCCATCCATCCTCCCAGATGGCTTTTCAAGTGAAGCTGTTCGTTAAGTGGGAGAAGACAGGGGAGGGGCAGGGAGGAGCTCCAGCAGGAGCAGAAGTAGCAGCTTGCGGGGGCTGGGGGGTGGGTTTCCCAGGACGGAGACCCCGGTCTCAGGCTGGCTCACAATGGGCCAGGGGCCCGGTTCTAACTGCTGATGCTTTCTGAGCTCTCGCTGTCCTGTTCTGAGCACTTTAGAGACAGTTGCCCCATAAATCCGCACCGCAGACTTGAGACAAACCGGGTTCTGGTACCGTTGGAGTAGCCAGGCCCCGAGGGGCAGGAACTCGGACAAGGTCACACAGCGCGCTGCTGGATGAGGAACTGGATGGATTCCCTTCCGCCCCTGCCTTCCAGGGCCTGTTTTCCTTCCCCCTTTCCCTCCTTCGCTGGGACAGCCCAGCCCTCCGGCCAAGCTGGGCCCATGTGGGCGGCAGAAACCCTGCCCTCTCGGCGGCTCTCCCAGCGCAGCATCCGTGCTGGCCGACTTGCAGCCACGCCAGCCCCCTGCAGGCCACACGGTGCCACCTGCCCCTGCGGGTTGGGGAGCAGCACCTCCGGGTGCCCCGCGGGCCCCCCCTCCTGACGGGAAACTCAGGAGAGGAAAGTGGGGACCCTTGCTGTGTGTCCCGCGAGGGCCTGCGGCTTCGGGTCGAGAACCTCCAACACTGGGGGGTCCTCCAACACTGGGGAGTCTGGAAGAGCGGAGCTGGGGACAAACGGTGTCCAAGGGCGTGGATGTGAGCTGTTCCTTGTGCTCTTTTCTGACAGGAATGGGAAGGAACACAGCCCCTAAGTCCGCGCCACATACCACGTCCCTGGGGCCTTTTTCTTTTTCTTTTTTTTTAAAGATTTTATTTATTCATTTGACAGAGACAGCGAGAGAGGGAACACAAGCAGGGGGAGTGGGAGAGGGAGAAGCAGGCTTCCCGCGGAGCAGGGAGCCCGATGCAGGGCTCGATCCCAGGACCCTGGGATCATGACCTGAGCCGAAGGCAGATGCTTAACGACTGAGCCACCCAGGCACCCACCCCTGGGGCCTTTTTCATCTGTTCTAGCAAGGAAGCCTGTGGGGTCCAGCATGTCGCCTCCACTCAAAGCTGCCACCTGGTTGAGCCTGGCGTATGCTGAGGTCTTCTTCCAGTTTCCATTTGTTTCAACAGCAGCCAGACTTGCAGATTAAACGGGGATATGATAGGAACACAGGATCCGCTGGGATGTCAAGGACAGCACTAATCTTTGCTATCCTCTCCCCACTCCCTGCCCCACCCGATGTGGTATTGTTTCTGATAGTAATCTTGGCTAGAGCAGGGGACCGCTGCAAAGACTTTTGTTTTTAGAGAGATAGAGCATTGGGGGGGGTGGGGATGCAGGGGTGTACAGTGGGAGAAGGAGAGACAGAATCCCAAGCAGGCTCCATAGAGCCCTATGCATGACTTGAGCCGAAATCAAGAGTTGGACGCTTAACCAGCGAGCCACCCAGGTGCCCCTCAAAAGATTTTTCTTTGGCTTTCTTTACTATGTAGTTCTTACCCCACAGGCCAGGGGCCCAATTTTGGGGTTATCCCAACTGCTGAGTGTATCGGTTCCAAGTATCTACTCTGGGATTGGGGAAGGGGCCACCGGAGAGGTGGCCTGTGGCCTGCTGTGAGCCAGACTGTAGCCAGAATGCCTTTGAATGCCTGGTCCTAGAGGTCCCCACTCTAACAGTTGGGAGGCGGGACACCCAACTGAGTCTCCAGGTGCCTGTGTGGGTTCAGACTTATGCCCCACGGTCCTCAGGGACCCCCGAGGGGCTGGTTATTTCCTTGCCCCAGGGCCCAGTCACCTGAATAAATGGCCATCAGTCCCTTGGGGCAAGGACCGGGGTAATTATTATGGTATATACTTGCCGTGCTGTTGAGGACCCTTCTTCCTAGGGGCCTGGGCACCTCTAGCTCCCACTGGTGGGCTCCGGGTCTCACAACCGGCTCAGGCGTGATCACTGAGCAAGTGATGGTTATGTTTTATTTTACTGAGGGGGCGGCCCTAAGCCGCCTCCACCATTGTCTTGTTTTTAACTTTTAATCTGAAGACAATTATAGATCCACAGGAAGTTGCAAAAACAGTACACGGAGGCTCCACGTAACCTTCAGCTAGTTTTCCCCAATGGTTACACCTTCGCGTCAGCGACACGACGTCAAAGCCAGGACATCGACCCCCGTGAGACTTCTACGTATGGTTCAGTGGCATTCTGTCACATAGGCAGAAGCCACACCACACTCAAGGTCAGAACCACTCCATCCCCCCCAAGCTCTCCGTGGTGCCACCCCTTGTGGGCATACCTACTCTCCTCCACGCCTCCCACTCCTCCTAACCCCGTGTGATCACGCTCAGCAGCTCAGTTCTCAACGAAGTGGGAATGGCGGAGCTGGTGCCCAGCCAACTCCTTTGTCTCTGCAGGCGCCGCCCCGTGCCTCTCGCCCCGCACATCCTTCCACTGTCTGCCTCGTCACACCCACCACAGGGTAGCCTCCCCTGGGGTGTCTTCCCAGGGAACCACAGATAAAATCTTTAGCAACCGAGGCACCACTTTATGCCAAGCACTCTCTGTGCCCAACCTCCCCACCGGGATGGTGACGTCTACCTGCGCAAGGGTGGGTGAGCCAGCCCCAAAGACCTTCTCACCACCGGTTTCCTTGGACCACAGACTGCGCTGGTCAGAACCTTCCAGGAAGTATACACGGAGATGGGATGATACATGCAGGAGATGAGTTATGGTGAGCCCTGTGAGGAGCGAGTGCGGAGGGGGCCGGGGGCTGTGGTTCTGATCCTCGTGAAGCAGTGAGTGGTGAGAAGGAAAGAGCTGCAGAAAGCTCCCTCCTCATGGGAAGATGAGAGTTCACTTTTACCAAGCACCCGCTCTGGGCCAGGCTCTCTAAACAGTGTTTACACAGCTCCCCAGGGCACCTAGTAAGGTGGGTCCGTTTGCTTTCATTTTACAGAAGCAGAGACCGATGTTCAGAGAGCTCAGCCAGCTCTCACAGGGTAGTGATCTGGGGCTGCAATCCAGTGGACTGATGCCAAAATCCATGCCCCGTCCATGGCACCACACGGGCCCCAGGGAGCAACTTGGACAGAAGCGCAGGTAGTGACCGGTCAGCCGGGACCAGCAACTGCCGCCCCCTGCCTGGCTGCACGCCCCCGGTTGCCACTTGTCCTCGTCCCGAGGCTTGCGGTCACCTGGGAATCTGATCTCTGATGCATGCTCATACGGGGCTGTGGGTGGGGAGACACAACCCTCGTGGGCGGCTGGGCTGGGGGGGTCCATCCGGGCAACTTTCAGGAAGGCAACTGGGTGACAAAGACCCAGAAGAAACATCGCTTTCCTCGATGTCCCGATTCCACCTGCAGGACCCTGCGCTGAGGACGTGGTCAGGGCCCCAGGCACACGGGGCCCCCAATGGCCATCACAGCCCGATGTGCGCCGAGGAAAGGGCTGCGATCCTCCACGCGCCTGCCTGACGGGTGACCACGGCGAGGTCCATATGGGTGCATCTAAATGAGGTACCATTACGAAGCTGTTAACACGACGCTTTTGAGGAATTTTCAGCGATGGGGAAAATGCTGATGATATATGGGGAGTTAAAACAAAAACCCTGAATAGCTGAATAAATTGTATGATTCGGAGTACAGAGAATTCAGTACGTGCAGAGTGAATGGTAAGAGGGTCGGGGGAGGAGCTGGGAAGGAGGAGAGGAAGGAAGAGGGAAGAGGGGAGGAGGGGGGAGGGAGGAGAAGGAGGGGAAGAAGACGAAGAAGGAGAAAAGTGGGGAGGGAGGGAGGAGAGGCCTCCTCTTGACCACTTGCCCTGGATGAATGACACGTCCAGTGTCACAAAGCTAAGACACTGAGCCAGGATTTGAACCCGGGCCTGGCTGACTCAAGCCCTTCATAGCTGCCAAACTGGGGGAGCTGAGGCAGGGCTGAGGCTGGGGCATGTAAGTCTCCGGGTTCAGGCTCATTCAGCTGGGTGTCAAGGGAGTCCCAAGAGCTTCACGGGTCGTGTCACCTCTCTGAGGTTGGTAGACTCAGCAGCCGCATTTCGCAGGGAAGAAAGTTGAAGCAGTGTCTCAGCGTTCAAGGTCAATGGTGCAGGTAGAGCTGGGACCCAGGTGTCCTCTTCTTCGAGCTGCTGAGATGGGGCTGCATAGGACAGCAGACATGGACACAGGTTAGTACAGCCCCCCTGAGAACTCCTTGCCTCAGGCCTGGAGGATTGCACACGTCTGCTTCTGGAGAGGAGAGGAGACCCCTGCCCATTGGGGAGTGAGCCCAATGAAGCATTGCCCACCAAGGCCAGCCCAGGCCCCCCCTGCAGGAAGCCTCTGTGAGGGTCTTTGGAGTTCATCTCTGTCTCATAAACTGAAGCTACCTAGCGAGGGACGGACAGCTGAGAGGCTGCCCAGTACCCCAGCCTGTGCACGCCTGCATGCTTCTGCACCCAGCATCTGGGAAGAGCAAACACCAGGCAGGAGGAACCACTCCCGAGGCCTCCTGGCATGCAAGGCCTCTCCTGACTCACCGCCCAACACCCCGCCCCCTGCCCGGCCACCACCAGCCATAGCCCCTGCCCCGCGCTCGGGAAACTCCCTCTCGGGCCCGTGTGTCAAGTGGCACACCAGTGATGACCTGTGAGGGCTCCCTGTGCCTCCAACTGGCCCTGGGCTTTGTCCTCTGCGCCTCCTGGCACGCACTGCTTATGCTGAGGGGCACCATGTTCTGACCTGAAATATGAGGCAGCGGCCGAGCAGGGGAGTGAGGCTTCCCGGAAGGAGGAGGGAATGGAACGCCTGCCCAATCCCGCAGGCCCCCATCCCCACCCTTTCATGCCCCCCGTCTCTCCTGCTCCCCTCCTTGGGTGACTTGGGCAGGAAGCTTTAATGGGGGGGCCGTGCTGCACTTTGACCCCTGGAATCTGGCTGCTCGGGCTATTTTCCAGCAGAATTTCTTTTTCTTTTTAAAGATTTTTTTTTTTTTTATTTGACAGAGAGAGACACAGCGAGAGACGGAACACAAGCAGGGGGTATGGGAGAGGGAGAAGCAGGCTTCCCGCAGAGTGACACAGGGCTCGATCCCAGGACCCTGAGACCATGACCCGAGCCAAAGGCAGATGCTTAACAACTGAGCCACCCAGGCGCCTCCCAGCAGAATTTCTGCAACAGTCCATACCATGTGCGTTCATGGGGGTGGAGGGGAACACTTTGAGAATGTTAATGAACTCTCTGTGTGTGTGTGTATGTGTGTGTGTGTTGATGTGTAAAATCCTCTACAAAGTGCTTTTTTCCTCCCATTCTCCGTAGCCCACAGAGGCCGAAAGGATGACTAGTCCCATTTTACAGGTGTCACAAAGGCAAGCTGTCTGCTCCGAGTTCCCAGCTGTCAGTGCGGTGGGCGGACTTGAACTTGGGTTTGAGGGGTGAAACACAATCACAGCCTCCCTTAGAGAGAGGAGTCCAGAATCTCTGGGCACAGGAGGAGGAGAGGGGTCATGAATGGGAAAGGCCCCAAGGTCATAAGGGTGGACAGAGTCCCCCCAGTCAACATCTGACTCTCCCATCTCCCTCCTTCATGGATCTTCCAGGGTCCTCAAAACCCTCCCCAGGAGAGATGAGCAGGAGCAAAGTCCCTCTCCTCCTGAGGAGGTCAGTGAGGTGCAGTGACTCACACCTGCCCCCCACCGGGATCAGCTTGACTATGAGAATTCTTCCTTCCGATAAGCTGAGATTCCCTCCTCCACATTAACCCAGAGAATGTGCCAATTCCAGGCCCAGGGACACAGCAGCGAACGAGGTGTATGTACCTTCATGAAACAGGCTTGGTTCACAGATACATGGAGTCAGATGAGGAAAGAGCCCAGGGTCCTGGGGGAGAGGGTCACTGATGTTGGGCCACTTCTGGCCACCGCTGGGGACTGTCCACTCCTTTGGCTGACCCATGGCTGCTCAGCTTGCCTGCTCTCGGAGGCCTCGGCGGCGGCGGGCCGGGCTCCTCCCGCTTGCCCTGAGGGGTCTGCCCAACCCTGTCTCCCTGAGTCTCAGGGGTCTTCTTGCCCTGAGGGGAGTGGCCTCCCTGCCGTGGCTGCCCCCGCCCTCCATGGACCTGCTCCGGCTTCCTCCTGTGGCCGCCATAAAAGGCAGAGTTTGCGGGCGCCTGGGTGGCTCAGTCGTTAAGCGTCTGCCTTCGGCTCAGGTCATGATCCCAGGGTCCTGGGATCGAGTCCCACATCGGGCTCCCTGCTCGGCAGGAAGCCTGCTTCTTGCTCTCCCACTCCCCCTGCTTGTGTTCCTGCTCTCGCTATCTCTCTCTCTGTCAAATAAATAAATAAAATCTTTAAAAAAAAAAAAAAGGCAGAGTTTGCAAAGCCAATCTGAGCTCTGTCTTCCCCCTCTTTTTGCCAAAAAGCTAATTGGTTTTGCAATTAAAAAATGCGGAGAAAGAGGCGATGCAATCAGTTCTAGGAAAACTTGTTCAGTAACGAAGTGTTTACTTCCAACTGGGACGCCTTCACCGCATATCAATCTGGGCCTCTCACACGGCGTGACGAAGACAATTCTCTCCTGCCTGACTCTCCTGAGTTGTACACGCCGGGTCCTGGAAGGGCTTCGAGGCACCATTTAGGTCTGGCCACCCATCTCTTCTTTAGACACGTATAATTGTCTTCTAGACAAAGAGACAGAGGGTCAGGGAGGTGCAGTGACTCACCCGAAATGCACAGCAAGGTGGGGGCAGAGGAGAGTCCAGTCAAGGGCAACTTTGGCTCTGGGCCTCACTGCTCTTCCCGTCCCATGGCACATTGAGAAGCCAGAAAAGTCTCTGGGCTCAAAGAGAGAATGGAAGTCCTTTCTCTAGACGAAGCAGCCTGGCGGACATACGGCATTCCACACACAGCCCTTGACTTATGTTCCAGTCCTGCAGATGAGAAAACTGAGGGTCAGAGAAGCTCCGAAGCCTGACTGAGCCCACACAGCACAGGTCTCCTGATCAGCCTTTGGGGCAGATATGTTGCATGGGGTGGGGGGTGGGGGTGTCTATGTATACTTGTGGGAAGAGCAGAGGCTTTGGTAGCCAGCCATCATCCATCCATCCATCCATCCATCCGAATCTTTCATTCATTTGGTCACTCATTAAACAGATATTGATTGAGCATCTGCTGCATGTCATGCCCTGTACTAGGGATCCAGCAATGAGCAAAGCAGCCCAAACCCACTCCCAGGGCCTTACAGTCTGGGAAATGGGGGGGGGGGGGGACAAACTCAGGGATATAATCATGACAATAAGTGTAAAGTGACCTGTGGCAGGGCTGAAAAGGCAACACAGATGGAACCAGGAGAGCCTGTGATGGGGCTGTGATCTCGTGAGGGAGGGCTCCCTGGAGGAGGTGACACTGGAGCATGATCTGAGGCCTCAAGGCCACTTGTTGGCACGTTGTGGAGGGAAGCTGCCTGTGGGTTGGGCATTTAAGCAAGCTGCTGATCACAGTCCTGGAAATCCTAAGATTCCTTGATCTGACCTGAAGTTCACATTCTAGGATTCTGATTCAATATTTTGCACTTCAAAAATTCCATTAAAGTAAAAGGTTTTAAGACTGGAAAATCTAAGATCCTGGGATTCTGACTCAAGCTTTTGTAGTTTTAAGATTCTATTAAGACTTGGGAATTTAAGAGTCTGGGATTTAGAAGCTGTTGGTTAGGTCCTTAGAGGCTAGGATATCAGTGCGGTGGCCTTTGTTGCTAGAGAAGGACCTGCCAGAACCTTCCATCCACGAGATGTGAGTTTTCCCCTGGTTCACAAAGTGGATGTATATGCATCTCTTTGTGGCATGGAGAATGCAGATTTATCCTGCAGTTCCAGAGTCAGGCGCTTGCCTTATCTACATGTTCCAGTTTCCAGAATAAATATTAGAAGACAAGTCTGCAGAGATTTTCTGTGTGTACATGAGTTAATTCCTCCAGCCAGGGGCTGATCCAGACACGGA
>NW_027721684.1:0-319 GCF_054177405.1 Leptonychotes weddellii | reverse complement strand
GTTTGGGGTTTTTAGCTTCAGCAGAGGAGCCAGAATGGGTCTTCTCCCCCTGACCCCTGCGCATCATTGACATCCGTGCTTGCTGGCACCAGCCGGGATATTTCCACCTGCAGTCCATGAACTGCCAGTCACTTGTATCCTCCTCCTCCGAACTCAGGATACTCAAGTCCCATTGTTGTTCTTCTGGTCACACCTATGCTTGGGAAAACCTGGGACTGCTCTTTGGACCATGCTGGAGTGCATGGGGCCTCCCCAAGTGTCCCCTAGGTCCTTCTGCCTGGCCATTCCCAACCCTCAAGAGTCACCGTCGCTTGTCTGT
>NW_027721683.1:0-319 GCF_054177405.1 Leptonychotes weddellii | reverse complement strand
GAATTGAGGTGAGGAGTGTGGGAACAGGGCTAGGAGAGAGACTGTTCATTGTAAACTTCAGTACTTACAAATTATGTTCCATAGGAGTATACTTCTTACTAAAATAAATTAATAAAAATTAAAAGAGTTCAATTTGTCAGCCATCAGTGGCTCAGGGCATTTATGAATGCCACAAAACTTGTTTGCAGAATTTTCTATGTATGTATATTTTTCTGAGAAGAAAGTCATAGCTGTCATCATACTTTTTTTATAGGGGTCTATAATCCAAAAGGTTAACAACCATTGATTTAAAATAAACCTCAATAAATTCTCTTCCTTC
>NW_027721682.1:0-319 GCF_054177405.1 Leptonychotes weddellii | reverse complement strand
TAGCCTAGCTTAAGAGTTTCAGATTAGAAAAGGCCTCTGGTATCAAACTAAAAAACCTATAGATTAGAATCTTGAAACTGTCTAAGGTTTCAGAGTAGGGGAATAATAATCTGAAAAATTTTTAAAGGAATGTTGATTGGATGGGATGAGTTGTAAGTTGGAAAGCCAGTGAGAAGGTGTATAATGAGGTGATAAAGGTAAGCATCAAGGAGGAGGTACAGATAACAGAAAATAAAATGTCAGAAGTCATACTGGTAAAAAATATTGAACTTCCCTTCACATACCTAAGAATAGAAAGTTAATATTAAATACATTAAAA
>NW_027721681.1:0-319 GCF_054177405.1 Leptonychotes weddellii | reverse complement strand
TTTTAAGAGCTGTAATAACGCTATTATAAATCCAAGCTAACTGCAGAGCACTGGGTTTCACCAGGGGTGGTCCTCTAGCCCTCCACGACCCCAGGGGTACTCGTCAACGTCTGCAGACGTGTATAGTTGTCATGACTTCGGGGACGGGGGGGGTGGGGCGCTGCAGGCATGGAGCGGGTGAGGCCAGGGATGCTACTCACCCCACTGTGCCCAGGACGCCCCAGGACACCCCGAAAGAGAACAGTCAGCAGTGCCAAGGGGGGATGAGCCCTTGCTCCTTTCCTATGAGACAAGCTAAGACCACCTGTGGCGCCCAATT
>NW_027721680.1:0-319 GCF_054177405.1 Leptonychotes weddellii | reverse complement strand
ATGCAGGACTCGATCCCAGGACCCTGAGATCATGACCTGAGCCGAAGGCAGACGCTTAACCATCTGAGCCACCCAGGCGCCCTCTCTGTACCCTTTTAAAGTATTCCACTGGGGAACCTGCCCGTTCCTCAGCTCCTCCGCCCTGATCCTGCTCTCCAAGCTCCTGGGCCCTTGCTTGCTCTCCCAGGAGCCCCAGGAACTGTCTTTCCAATAGGCTGGTCTCTTCCAGCCGGAAAGTCAGGTCCACAGGTGTACTCTCTCCATCTGGGATCCTCTAGCACCCACACCACCCGTGATTTATGGGGTTCTGAGAGCATTC
>NW_027721679.1:0-319 GCF_054177405.1 Leptonychotes weddellii | reverse complement strand
ACGCACATCTGCAGCTCAGATCCCCCGGGGTGAGTGGTGCTGGCAGCAGGGGCGGGGCGGGGGGGGCTTACCTACAGCCCACAGAGCAGAGGCTGCGTTCCAAGACATCGCCAGGGTGAGCGAGTTTGAGACCTACCCACTGCTCAGCCTGGTGGGAGAGCCTGGGGGTCCAGTGGATGCATCCCGGCCAGCTCCTTTAACAGCTCTCAGACTCCAACAGAGGCAGATGTCATGGGCCCCGGGTTCAGCAGTGACCTGCCAACCTTGCATCTGACGGTGTCAGCTGAGGTCCTCCTTGGCCTGGCCGCCGCCTCCCCAC
>NW_027721678.1:0-319 GCF_054177405.1 Leptonychotes weddellii | reverse complement strand
GGATCATGACCTGAGCTGAAGGCAGACGCTTAACGACTGAGCCACCCAGGCGGCCCCCCCACCAGGATTCTTGAGAATGCTTTAGATATGGGTCACCTGGGTGGCTCAGTCGGTTAAGCATCTGCCTTCGGCTCAGGTCATGATCCCGGGGTCCTGGGATCGAGCCCCCGCTCAGGGGGGAGGCTGCTTCTCCCTCTCGCTCTGCCCCTCCACCCCCGCTGGTGTTCCTTCTCTCACACATGCTCTCTCTCTCACTCTCTCAAATAAATCAATAAAATCTTAGGGAAAAAAAAGAATGCCTGGGGGCGCCTGGGTGGCT
>NW_027721677.1:0-319 GCF_054177405.1 Leptonychotes weddellii | reverse complement strand
AAGATGGACTCTGAAAAACAAACTGAGGGTTCTAGAGGGGAGGGGGGTGGGAGGATGGGTTGGCCTGGTGGTGGGTATTGAGGAGGGCACGTTCTGCATGGAGCACTGGGTGTTGTGCATGAACAATGAATCATGGAACACTTCATCTAGAACTAATGATGTAATGTATGGGGATTAACATAAGAATAAAAAAAAAAAATATCACCCTCGTTGTGATAATCTTCCACTGAAACATCAGAAGTGAGTTGACAAGGGGTAAGATAATTAGTGGAATGAAAAGAATGAATTGCCTTTCAAACAAATCATGTAGATTCTGGGA
>NW_027721676.1:0-319 GCF_054177405.1 Leptonychotes weddellii | reverse complement strand
GGGGACAGAGCACGCAGCTGGAGGAGGACAGAGGAAGAGGAGGGGAGGAAATGGTGCAGAGGGGTGGACGCGCTGGAGAGGACGTTCCACGCGGGGCCGGAACCCCAGGGAGCTGTGGTCGGAGGAGGCCCGGAGTCACAGCTGTCAGCACCGCAAGGAGGTTCTCACTGCCCTGAGCACATGCTCCGTGTGAACCTCCTCCAGGGGCCAGGGAAGGCGTGGGACGGGCCACTATGGGGGCCGGATGTCAGAGGACACCGTATCCCAGCGAGCGGCCAAGTGGGACAGGTAGCCTGGGAGCCTCACCCCCTGGGCATTG
>NW_027721675.1:0-5318 GCF_054177405.1 Leptonychotes weddellii | reverse complement strand
ACATTCTATTGTTCCCTCCAATGTATAATAGGGTGAACCTGTGAGAACCATGCTTGTTAGAATAGGGTATAAAACAAGAACATGAAGCTCATGTGCATGATTTAAATGCTTCAATTTTGAGCACATCTTTTAGCTGCTGCTTTGCTGTCTCTGTCCACTAAGCTTACTAATCTTTAGATGCTTTGCTGTCACTGTACTGCTCATACTAATGGCTTATCTTCCTTCACTACCCTCACCCTTCAGCAAGAATGGAAATTAGCTCCATTTTTATCCTGGACCTTGAAATATCCGATGCTACTCCCATTAATTTGGGTCTGGTTGAATCTCTGCCCTACAACTCAGTTACATTGGGCAGCTCTCCTGATCCTGAGTTGTCTCCTAGCTAGTAAAATGTGGCTCAGAAGCCTCTGCATAGACTTTTGTAAGGCCTGAGTGGAGTAATTGAATGCAATGATGCTTATCAAGTGCTTCACACAGTGCCCGGCTCAATAAATGATCGATATTACTACCATACATTAGAAATGAAATGCACTCAAGGGATTAAGCCCATTAAAGATAGGAGAGCCTAGAAGAAAGAATGTGAAGAATCCCTATTGTTATATCCCTTGAGTGGGCCACTGAGAACATTACCAATAACTCAGAATGTGCTAGTTTTAAATTAAATACCACATTTTTCTGGAAGAGTTAGCCATATGTGGGGGGTGTGTGTGCTGAAGCTGCAGCTTCTAAGTGAGACGAGCAAGCAGCTCCCTGAGAAAAGGTCTTGTGATTACCAGAAGAAGCAGGAAGTGGTGCTGGAATGGGAAAATGATGACGATATCTGCCTTACCTGGCTTACTTCTGGGGTAGTACCAGCTCAGAGGCATTATTAAAACCGTCTTTCCTTAGAGAATCATTCCTAATTTTTAAAGGTGACATTGATTTTGTGAACGTTTGTACTGTGTTAGCTGCTTTGCTCAGATTATTTTATTTAATCCCCCCAACAACCCTGTAAGGAAGTACTGAATGTGGCAGAGCCCAGACTGGAACCCAGAGAGTTGACATTAGAGACCATTCTTATCTGAGTGTCTGTAAATGTTGATGAGATATTGAATAAAATGTACCGCCATCCCCCCAGGGCACTTTAATTTTACAACTTCTCTCTGGATGTGGAATACAGGAATTTCAGGTGTCAGCATATGTCTGTAAGGTTGCAGTTCCCATTTCCTTTCTCTTTCCCCCAACCCTAGCCACCTAGCTTCTGCTCTTATTGACCTTCAAGGTCTATTCTTTCAGAAATGGCTAATATTTGTGATGGTAAAACGATTGGGAAACTCTGGTGTTTTGCAAACACTTGACTTCTTCATTTATGAATTTTCCCATTTGACAAAAATAGCAGGCTTTCCATAGGGGCCAAAATCACAAAATTATGATGTTAGCAAGACAATTCAATGCAAGAAAAACTCAGAAAACCAGAGTGGCCTTGGGGTGTGCAGTGTGGCAAGCGGTGCCCATCTTTCACTAGTCCTTGTTTGAACACACGATAGTGATGCTGACAATTGAGTAAAAAGAAGTTTAAAATCTGCTCAATCTGTGATGATCATAGTGGCTGGGCACTGCTTAGTATAGCTTAGGAAGAGTCCCAGAAAAATTATAGAGATAAAAACTCTCGAGGGCTCAAAAATATTGGGCCATTCCTGGACTTTCAAGCCAGCCAGGGAACCTTAGGAGAGTGAAGCTGCAGGGTTGAAGGGCACACTTGGGCTCCCTCCCAAGGTCTGCTGGAGTGCAGCATGCCCTCCCTCAACCCCCAGTGTATTTTGATAAAGAGAATTTTGATAAAAAGAATGAGAGCAACAAGGGAGGAAACAGCCACACATTTGGGGAAGCCAAAAAGATGGATGAGTGATTAATGACTGAGCAGAGGAAGGCTGTGGGAAGAAGGAGGAGCAAAGGGAGTCCAGAGCCCCCAGGAAGGAGAGCAAGAGCTACCTGGTCAGTCACCCGGACCCTACTCAAGGCTGTGGGACTGACAGGTCCAGGGCCTCTGGGTGGCAGTGAGGAGATTGAGTCTAGTTGGTTTAAACCCAGTCAGCTCTCCGGATGCCTCCCCCACCTACCCAATGGCATCACAGCCCCCTCCCCAACCCTAGCACAAAATTGAAAGCTTTTTTTCTGAAAAGAGTTCTGGTCTTTGGCCCAGAGGACACTAGATCTAACTGAAGGTCAGACTGCCATCTGATGAAGGTGGCCACCCAGCTTCCTGCCCCTACTTCCTTCTGCCACCTGCAGAAGGTCATCTTAGTAGGGACTGGCCCCAGCAGTTCCCCAACAGAGAGGTGGATGAGATTATACCACACGGACCAGAATTTCCATCAGCTTCAGTCTCTTCATAACTCAGCAGTTTTTGAGTCAAGGGAGTTAAGATGGCACAGTAGCAGGGGGACCCTATGCTTGCCTCGTCCCTCAAACACAGCTAGATGAATATCAAGTCATTCTGAACACCCCAGAAATCAATTTGAGGACTGAGAGAACAAACTAGAGGGAGAAAAGAGGCCACTTTGTGGAAGATAGGAGATGCAGAGACTCCTAGTCTGGGGAAGAAAAGGATCATGGCTACTGCAGAGGGAAGGGAGCCCTGATCATGGAGAGAGGGGAGAGACAGAGAGAGAGCGAAAACATGCACAGCACACAGGGGATTGCACAAGAAAAATACTTCCCCAAAACCGTTGACTGGGAAAACACAAGGGGCTGATTATCACGAGTTTTTACAACCAGTGGACCTCAAAGACTGAAGTTTGCAAAGTCCATGCCATGGCCAGGGTGGAGCCTGGCATGTGCAGCATTGTTCCTGTGGAGAAGGAGGGCAGAGGCCTGGGAGCAGACAGCATGGTCTCTGGATCCCCTGGGACACACTGGGAGAGATCGTGCCCCTTCTTGGGGTGCATTTGGGAGGTGTGGCACTGCCTCTCAAGGGACAAAAGAGCCAGTGGGTGCCATTGCATCCATTAGCAAAGGGGCAGAGACACCTGCTGATGGCAGCTAACCTGGATGCTTGTGCTTTGCTGTGCCTCCTGTGTGTTGGTGTGAGTACCCTTCTGGGACAAACTGGCACCAGCCCCAGCATGCTGAGACCCTCCCCCCGGTGATCAGCATGGGCCCATGCTGCCCTGGGTTCCTAAAATTTGGAGTTTTGAAACTCAGCCTGTGTGCCTGAGATAAAACACAAGTGCACTGAACTGCCAGCCCAGACAGAGACAGGGTGAATGCAGGGATCTGAGGGATCCCTGGGACACACGAGTGGAGATTGTTTGCTCTTCTGTGAGGGCTTCCTGTATAGTGGAAGGTGCAAACTCCCCGCTCCGGGACAGGGGAGCAGCCAGGCACCATTTTTCTCCCCCACCCATCAGCACAGACTTCAGTGAGCAGTGTAGCACTCACAGTGGAGGCTTGAGCCTCTTATACCAAGCCCTGCCCCCTGAGTTCTGCAGGTGCTTCTGTACCAGGGCAAGCGTTCCTGAGAACAAGAGCAGGAGCGGGCCCCCCAGCGCAAACCCCCCACATACACCAAGTCTACTGACCATAGGGGTGCCTTGGTGGCTCAGTTGATTAAGCATCCGACTCTTGATTTCAGCTCAGGATATGATCTTAGGGTCATGAGGTCAAGCCCCACGTCAGGCTCCACACTCAGCAAGGAGTCTGAATCTCTCTTTCTCTCTCTCCCTCTGCCCCTCCCCTGTTCTCTGTCTCTCAAATAAATAAATAAATCTTAAAAAAAATGTCTACTAACCATAGAGTGCTGCAAAGCTTCAGCTCTAGTGGAAATAGGACCTGGCCTCTTTTAACAAGCAGACCAAAGCATACCTAGTTACAACTTGCCACGGACTGGACAAGGCCCAAACACTCCCCACTGTAGGCAAGCAGAAACTCTGCAGAGAACTGACTTGAGGGAAAGAGCAGCAAAAAACACAGCAGCAGAGTGCCCACAGCATGCACCGGAAACATTTCCTGAAGTGCCAGGCCCTGGACAGTATATGACCTCTTCTTAAAATAGCTATTACTCTCAGGAGCGGGAAACGTAACAGGCTTTCCTAACACAGAGACAACAGAGACCTAGACAAAATGCCAAGATGGAGGAATTCATCCCAAAAAAAAAGAACAAGAAGAGGTCATGGCCAGGGATCTAATTGAAACAGATATAAGTAATATGCCTGATCCAGAATTTAAAACAACAATCATAAGGATTCTAGCTGGGCTTGAGAAAAGCATAGAAGACACCAGGGAGTCCCTTACCACAGAGATAAAAGACCTAAAAACTAGTCAGGTCGAAATAAAAAAAATGCTATAACTGAGATGCAAAACTGACTGGAGGTAATGACGACAAGGATAGAAGAAGCAGAGGAATGAATACATGAGATAGAAGATAAAATTATGGAAAATAATGAAGCTGAAGTGAAGAGGAAAAGAAAAATATTGGATCATGAGTGTAGAGTTAGGGAAATCAGTGACTCCATAAATCATAATAACACTTGTATCATAAGAGTCCCTGGGGGGGAAAGGTTTACTTGAGCAAATTATAGCTGAAAACTTCCCTATCTGGGGAAGGACACAGACATCCAAATCCAGGAGGCACAGAAAACTCCATCAAAATCAACAAAAGCCGGCCAACACCAAGACATAACATAGTAAAACTTGCAAAATACAGAGATAAGAAAAAAATCCTAAAAGCACCAAGGGAAAAGAAATCCCTAATTTACAAGGGAAGACAAATAAGTCTAGCAGCAGATCTATCCACAGAAACTTGACAGGCCAGAAGAAAGTGGCATGATATATTCAAACGTGCTGAAGAGGAAAAATATGCAGCCAAGAATACTTTATCCAGCAAGGCTGTCATTCAGAATAGAAGGAGAGAGAGTTTCACACACAAACGAAAACTAAAGGAGTTCATTACCACTAAACCAGTCTGCAAGAATTATTAAAGTGGACTCTATGAAAGAAAGACCAAAAGTGATAAAGACTGGAAAGAAAGAGATAATTTCCAGACACAAGACTTTACAGGTAATACAATGACACTAAAGTCTTATCTATCAGTAATCACTCTGAATGTAAATGGACTAAATGCTTCCATCAAAAGACATAGGGTGTCAGAAAGGATAAAAAAACAAGACCCTTCTATATGTTGCATACAAGACACTCATTAAAGACATCTGCAGATTGAAAGTGAGGAAATGGAAAAACATTTATCATGCTAATGGATATCAAAAGAAAGCCAGAATAGCCATACTTATATCAGACAAACTAGATTTTATTTATTTATTTATTTATTTATTTATTTATTT
>NW_027721674.1:0-319 GCF_054177405.1 Leptonychotes weddellii | reverse complement strand
TTTCCCATTTAAAAATGGGAAGTAACTATCATAAACAAGGACATGAATTTAGGGAGATAAAGATGTTTATGAATCAAGAGTGTCTATAATTCCCAGTAAAGAGTTTAGTGATAGAAACTTTCTAAAACTTTAAGGTAGGCAATAATCAGCAAATATAGTGTGTATTCTTTCAACATCATACAGAAAGCTGTGTCCAACATGAATCGGGAGGATAGGTTTCCCTGCATAGTTCTCTTTTCACTTATTCAAGCCCATAAGCATATTTTCTTTCTTTCTTTTTTTTTTAAAGATTTTATTTATTTATTTGAGAGAGAGAGAA
>NW_027721673.1:0-319 GCF_054177405.1 Leptonychotes weddellii | reverse complement strand
TTCTTATGTTAATGCCCATACATTACATCATTAGTTTTAGATGTAGTGTTCCATGATTCATTGTTTGTGCATAACACCCAGTGCTCCATGCAGAGATGCATTATACTTTTAAAAATAAATATATTGCTGCATTCTATTTGCTAATATTTTTAGGAATTTTTTTTTTTTATTCTTAAGGAACAGTGGTATGTCCTTTTTTTGAAATGTGTTGGTTTTGGTATCAGGAAAATACTAGTTTTTTTTTTTTGTTTTTTTTTTTTTATTCTTATGTTAATCCCCATACATTACATCATTAGTTTTAGATGTAGTGTTCCATGAT
>NW_027721672.1:0-319 GCF_054177405.1 Leptonychotes weddellii | reverse complement strand
ACTCATTTTGAATCTAAAGATACATCCAGACTGAAAGCGAAGGGATGGAGAACCATCATTCATGCCAACAGACCTCAAAAGAAAGCTGGGGTAGCAGCTCTCATATCAGACAAATTAGACTTTAAGCTAAAGACTGTAGTTAGAGACACAGAAGGACACTATATCATTCTTAAAGGGTCTATCCAACAAGAAGATCTAATAAGATCTAACAGTGTGGCGGTTCCTCAAAAAATTAAAAATAGAGCTACCCTATGACCCAGCAATTACACTATTGGGTATTTACCCCAAAGACACAGATGTAGTGAAAAGAAGGGCCTTA
>NW_027721671.1:0-319 GCF_054177405.1 Leptonychotes weddellii | reverse complement strand
GGGAGAGCATACGCATTCATTCAGTCAGCAAATATGGAATGTGCACCTCCTTGAACGAGACACTAATGTGGACCTTCGGGATACAGGAGTGAAAAATACAGTTCCATCCAGAACGTTTAATCTAAGGTTTAATCGAAGGTTTCCATGTTCCCTAAAACATGTCTGTGAGTTTAGTATTATTAGCACCATTTTTAATTAAAATTTTACTGAAGTAGAATTGACACACGATGTTACATTAGTTGCAGGTGTACAACACAGTGATTCCACACTTCTGTTGTTTATGCTACACTCACCACAAGTGTAGCTACCAGCCTACAAT
>NW_027721670.1:0-319 GCF_054177405.1 Leptonychotes weddellii | reverse complement strand
ATTTCTTTTGCTCTGCCATCTTTATTCCATGGTTATCATCCTTGAGGGTACCTTATGGTCCAAGACTACTGGAACTCCAGCCATTTTGCCCCACATTAGGTAGGAAACAGTTGAAAGGGGAAAAGGGCTAAAAAGTTCCTTGCTCTTGTCTTGCTACCTTTTAAGAAGCCTTTCTGAAGATGTGGTATATATATATATACAATGGAATATTATGCAGCCATCAAAAAAACCTGAAATCTTGCCATTTGCACCGACGTGGTTGGAACTAGAGGGTATTATACTAAGCGAAATAAGTCAATCAGAGAAAGACATGTATCAT
>NW_027721669.1:0-319 GCF_054177405.1 Leptonychotes weddellii | reverse complement strand
TCTGAGGCCCTGAGAAGAGTCCTATGTATGGATAGCCATGATGGTCTGGAGGACTACTTTTAGCTTAAAGCTGTAACTTTCTCTTGCAAATCATAAATGGAAGACACCTTTGGGTTGGGATAGGGTATTGGATAGAAGGAAATGCAGAGGTCAGTGGCTGAGGAGGTAGTAGAAGGACTTTTGGTGGGGACATGATGGTGGGCACTTCTGGCAATGTTGGGTGCTCTTCATACCAGTGTGAACTGAGCCAACCACCCATGGAGAGGGGAGAGTGCTCCTTGGGACATTGTCTTCCAGTGAGGGTACAACAGGGGGCAGA
>NW_027721668.1:0-319 GCF_054177405.1 Leptonychotes weddellii | reverse complement strand
AAGCTACTCGTCTATATCCATCCAAGCAAGAGAAGGGCCATCCGATCCCAGAATCCCACTTGGAGGCTGCTTCCCGGTGCTACTCATGGTTCGAATTACTTTTTATTGGGATTTGCAACAGGAAACAGATGGGCACACCCAAAGGATGGCGTGGGGAGTGCAGGCAAGGATGAAAGACACCTGTGAGAGATGGAGAAGCAGCTGCGCTAAGCACAAGCGAGATGTTTCTACCAAGAAGAAAATGCAGGAAGTGGCTCCTGACCCCGTGGGATCTACACCTGAAGACGAGGGTATGTTCGGAGACGCCCAGTGGACGCCT
>NW_027721667.1:0-319 GCF_054177405.1 Leptonychotes weddellii | reverse complement strand
TTGTTACTTCCATTATGTATAGATTCTACTAGTTTCATTTTTAAATATTAAACAAATCCTTGTTTTCAAATTTGGACATATTTAGTAGTGTCTCACTGTTTCATGCACCAAATACCTAACTGATAGCTGAGACTTTGTGAAATGAATTTGGCATTTGTTGTATTAATAGTTTCCCGAGTCTGTAAAATTTTTTTTTTTTTTAAGATTTTTTATTTATTTGCGAGAGAGAGAATGAGAGACAGAGAGCATGAGAGGGAGGAGGGTCAGAGGGAGAAGCAGACTCCCCGCTGAGCGGGGAGCCCGATGCGGGACTCGATCC
>NW_027721666.1:0-319 GCF_054177405.1 Leptonychotes weddellii | reverse complement strand
CCAGTGTAGCGCCTCGGCCCCGGAGCCAGGGCTGGGCTTTCTGTTGGTGCATGGGGATCGGTCCACAGGGATCGGTCCACGGGGCTCCGCAGTGGCTGCACAGACGGATGGAGCCTGGCGGCCGTGGGGAGCCACAGGGAGGGAGTGATGCAAATCTCCTGCCCAATTCCCGGGGCTGCTGCAGGTTGGGGTGAGACAATGCGCACGCGGTGTACATGTCACATACAAAGCCGGTGCGATCGGTCGCGGGAGCCTCTGGCTATTGTCATCAGTTGCCTGGTTACTCCGAGCTCTGCCACGACAGCCTCTGTGGAGCCTC
>NW_027721665.1:0-319 GCF_054177405.1 Leptonychotes weddellii | reverse complement strand
TATGTATTAGGTCCTCCCGCCTTGTTCTGAGTCCAGCCTCTCCTTCCCTAGGGCCAGCCTCCTCCCTGGGGTCAGGTTCTTCCACATATGTTCTGAGCACACTCACCTCACCTTTGTTGACCACCATGATTGTGTTAGATTATGTCACCTGTGCTCCCAGCCGTGGCCACTGTCTCACCCTCAGTAAATCTGCTCCCATCATCCCTTCCTCTAGCAATGTCCTTATACCTTAAATGTGAGTACATTATAAGAATATCAGACCCTATCTCTTATCCCAGCCTACCCTCCCTATTTGGCTGATCACTTCTAAAATTGAATA